>NW_006239624.1:111803-111935 GCF_000226075.1 Solanum tuberosum | reverse complement strand
CCTCCCCACCCCCCGACATTAAACCACATGAGCTAAATGTAGAGTCCGATGTATATGCATCATCGAGAGGACCCAATATACCCTGCCAGAGGTATAGAGGCATGCTGGTGTGATCACTAAACTGATGTTGCC
>NW_006239624.1:92756-110928 GCF_000226075.1 Solanum tuberosum | reverse complement strand
TAAAATTTATGACCATCTGAAGTTGACCAATCAATAATCTTCATCTAATTGATTGTTGACCCTCATCTATGGTCAGACCTACGGACCGTGGATCGAACGACGGTCTGTGCTGGTCGACCGTAGTTTGTGTCAGAGGCTGGGTAAAGGAGGTCTCAATCCACGGACACTGACCACGGACCGTAGTCTGATCTACGGACCGTGGGTCTGTCCGTGAGTCGGGACTTAGCCAATTTTCTGAGCTGGGTCTGGGAGGGGTTTCAGTGGTGAACCACGGACCACCAGCACGGGCCGTGGTCTGACCTACGGTCCGTGGATGGCAACCGTGGGTTGCACCTGGAACTTCTCAAAATCTGCATTTTTGGTCTGTTTCGAATACGGGGTGTTACAATTAAGTTAATATTTAATATCATTAAAATAATGATATAATAATTGTAGGAGAATGTGAAAAGACAATTTTATCTAAAGCGGAGTCTTTCAACGAAGAGCAAAAGTTTAAACAATATTTCTAAGGACCTTCGTGACTTTCATATAGTACTAGTTAAGTGTACTTGTTTTACACGTGTGTATCACATTATTTAATAATAAATACATGCACGCATGGATGTGCGCACACACAAACAAATTGTTATGTATATGTCATATTATTATTAAGTACAAAACTTTTAACAAATAACATAAAAAGTGTACTTAAAGAAGAAGATGATAACTCATTATCACACTGATAATTGAGAAGGAAAAATATAAATGACAAATTTTTGCCATTGATATCAAAAGTAAAAATTATGTAAAGCAACAAAAAAAATTGTAATCTCCAAATATTTTTATTGGGGGAGTGACTTGATTCTCGTTGATATGTGAGACACTGTATATAATGACTTTTGTATATGATCTGAATTGGCTTCATCTTTATTGAAGTAGAGAAATCCTAAACCAAAAATGATTTTAATTAATATTTTCGATGGAGGTTTGTCTTAGAGAATCACTAATAGCAGTACCATATACAAAAATACTACAAAATTAACGTGAGTTTTCATATTAGGAGTCTAAAATATAATTTTTACCCCAATTAAATATGGTTTAATGAAGGTATCAATAGGGTTAAGTCAGATGTGTTCTAGGCTCGCATGAATGACAATATGTTTAATAGTAAAATCATGTTTCTTGATGACTCAAAAAGTAATTTTATATTAGAAAAATCACACAAGAAGGCAAATATATAATATATATTTACAATACACAATTATAGTTTAAATAAATTACGATTTGTAGCTATAGTTAGATTTTCTTATCAAATTTCCCTCTTTTCTCTCCCTCTCCCTCACCTCTCTCTATCTACTCTCTCGCTCGTCTCTCTCCTCTCTGTTTGTGCTATATTACTTCACATTGTTGTACATTTAGTGAAAGATTTATTCAAGAAAATATATAATAACAATCATATATCAATGTTATTTCATATAATAGATTACCAAATATGCATAAAAAAAAATACCTCACAAACGAAAACAAAAGACATACGAAAGTGACATTCTGTTCAAAACTTTTTATATAACACCTAGCAGCACATAGATAAATTTTTATTTGCATGGTAAATATAATAAAATACATAAGAGTTTGTAACGACCTGATTCCGTCGTTAGGGAAAAGCCAATTGGGAAAGAATTGGACCAGAAAAAACTTTTGAATAATAACTTGAAATTTCCTAGCCTAGTCCAGATTTGAACAAAATCGGAGTCAGGCGAGTCTAGTGAAATCTGGTAATGAATGAGAAGTGTAATAATGAAATTGATAGCGTGAGTGGATAGCTAAGACATTAACGAACCCGTAAGACTTTACAGAATTGAATTCGGGCGAGTAGAACTCTCGGAACTGATCTTGGCATGAACAAGTAGTTTATGAGTGTCGTTGGTTGAAAGTGTGTTGTGAAATGGGGGTATTGGAATTATTTAAATTGCTCATTGTTCCATGCAAGCCGCTATAGCAGGATTTCTACCGCCAGGGCAGGGTCGCTGTAGCAGGGTGAGACCGTTGTGGCGGGATAGATGCGACTTAAAGTCGGAAATAAACCCCAAAAACGTTTTATTCTGCAATTTTCGAACTTGAGAGCTAAGGAATAAACCCAGGAGTCTTCTTGACAGTTTTCCACCATTCTTAAGGCTAAAGGTAAGGTGTTCACTCCCCGAATCTGTTTTTCGATCTGTAGAACCTAGTTCATTTGGTTATTATCGATAGGGGAGGGTTTTGATATGTGATTTATGGTGGAGAAACCCTAATTTAGGTATGGGGATCAAGGGTTTGGCCTAGAGTTAATAATGTTGATTATAATCCGGGTAATTAGGCCTCGTTTATTGATCCTTGCGTTAATTGTATGTTTTTAGACCACGAACAAGCGGGAAGAATTCGGAAAGGAAAGATTCAAGTTCCTTAGGGGATTTAAGCTTGGATTCGAGGTAGGTGATGGTTGTGATTTCATGTTGGTGTGATAAATGTTTGTAATTGCTCATTATAATGCATGTATGTATGGGAATGTTGCATTATTGATCACCCTAATCGTAAATGAGAATAATTGAATAATTGTATGCCATAAATCACCTCTTGTTGTATGATTGTGAGAATATACACTGTGATTGTGATTGTGGTTTGTTGAATAGATCGGATGTTACGTTCCGACACACTAACTTGGATCAGTTGCCACGTTCCGGCATAAATGTGGGATCGATTGCCATGTTCTGGCATAAATATGGGATCGATTGCCATGTTCCGGCATAAATATTGAATCGGGTACCACAAACCGGTACACTAATAGTTTGGGTTTGGGTTCCATGAGAGGACCATTGAATTGGGTTCTGTGAGACGACCATGAAATTGTGTTGTGCATCTACTTGTGTTGATTACGTTCATATTTAATGGTGATTGAGGTTGAAAGATTGTTTGTTGCTAAAAAATGATAACCAATGTGTATTATTGAGAACGTGAAATGCTACATTGATCCTGAAAAGATGACTAATATTGTATATGTTCGGTATATGCTTGTTTTAAAATGTTGTGGTTATTTGCATGTGTTTCACTTTTGGGATAGCCGCGTGATCCTACCAGTACACTGTGGTTGTATACTGATACTGCACTTGCTTGTTCTTTGTTGAGTACAGGGCATCTTCAAGCGGCTAATGATAAACCTCAGCTAGGTGGTTGTTGAGCGTGATCAGATTCAGGGGTGAGTCAGTTCTTTCAGGCTGCCATGAATCTTTCTTGTTTAAGTCCTCCCTTTTCGGACTCAAGCTATTTGTTTAAGGTGTTTGTTTAGTTTCGGAGTTGTACCCCTTGTTCTTAGACTTGTCGTTAGTAGAGTTTTGATACATTGACTTTCAGGTTCTAGGGGTTGTTCTTCCGCATTAGTTTGACTAGTTTGTTTAAACCTTTGGAGTTTATGGGAACTCCATATTTCTTTTGGTCATTTAAACCTGCTTCCGTATCTTAAAATGCATAATTTTGATTAAATTGTTTAGTTTGGGTTGTAATAATGATTCTCTCATCGGAGGGATAGAGTGGGTGCCAATCACGACAATCTGGATCGTGACAGAGTTATTCCGTCTAAATTAAAACTTTGTGACTGAAAACAATCTAACACTTTTGCATCCAAAACATAAGTTGAATTAAAAACTAAATAAACTATAAAGGATGAAGAAGAAAAGAAACAAACAAAATAAAAGGACAATGAAAATTAAAAGAGAAAGACATGTGTTATTGATAAACCTAATATAAAGTAGTACTCTTATAGATGCATTTTGTACTGCCCTAGAATTACTATTCAATAAGTGCCCGCCCAGAATTTTTAAGATTGAACTCAAGATAATTTGAATTGGGGTCAATCTCAACCTATTTTCTTAATCCATTTTAAATGAATTCTCAATTGAGCCTAATTCAATCTTCAATTTCAACATGTTTTAAGACTCTTTATTTGCATTGATGTAATGTATGTTCCTAAGTGTATGCATTATTATCTATTTAATATTTTTTAGGATTTTGTAACATTTTATTTTAAAAAATAAATCTTGAGTTGAAATTCAAATTGTGGTTATAAAAGTTAAATATCAATATGTTAAAATTCTTAAGATTAAGCGGATCAAATAGGGCGGGTCAAGACCCAATCTGTTTTTAGCCCATTCGAACCCAAAGTAAATTTGGATGGGTCAGGACCCAACTCGATTTCTATTTCAATCTATTTTAATATATATCTCTAATTTCAATCCAACCCACCCATTTGACACCCCTACTATTAAATATTACATATTTGGTTGTTTGCCTCTTAACCCTTTGATTAAATTTAAATATATGAGTGCTGATCACATGTTAATGAAAAAATTGTCATTAGTACATGTTTCAATCTACCTCCCAAAATATTGAGGTGGAAAACGATAACTGAATTTCAATGGCAAAAACATTTAGATAAGTGCATGTTCATGTCTCGAATGTGCAAAATATTACTTCTAATTTGATTTTTTTCATACATTTATAATAGACATTTATCGAACATGATAGTGAAAATTGAAAAATATGATTACGATAGATATTTTCCTCCTCCTCTTTCTCTTCTTTCTTTCTCTTCCTTTCCTCGTCTTCTTCTTCCTTCTCTTTCTCCTCCTCCTCCTATTAATTTTTCGTTACTCTATTAAATATAATCAATTTAAACTTTTGAAATTGTACATATATATTGATATCACTTTAGTACTTATGTCATTTGATTAATTTTTGGTAATTAATTTTCCAAATTCATGGAAGAATCACACTTTCGTTAGAATGTGCCATTTGTTACGTAAAATATTAATAAAGTTTAATATAACACAATATTTATTTGAAATGATTACATGAGTGTCATTTCTCTTGATTATCAAATTTATGACTTTGCATGAAGTAAATATAAAATTAAGGCATAACACATAAATATAAGGGAAAAGGGTCTGAAAAATACTTCAACTTTGGCCGAAATTGTTGTTACGATACCAAACTTTATGGATGACCTTTTACCCCTGCATTATTTAATAGTGTATTTTAAAGGTATATATGTGCCCACGTGAACACATTACTATTTAAAATGATGCAATATTTATGATGTCCACGTAGACACATATATACCTTTAAAATACACTATTAAATAGTACAGGGGGTAAAAGGTCCTTTCCAAAGTTTGGTATCGTAACAACAATTTCGGTCAAAGTTGGAGTATTTTTCAGACCCTTTTCCCTAAATATAACCCTTAACTTGGTTTCCGTGCACAACTATGACCTTTACCTTTGGATCTGCACAAGTAGACACTTAAACTTATATAAAATTGAACAAATAGACACATTCGTTCTACGTGACAATTTTGTGTCCTACGTGATATCCTACGTGTGTTATGCCACGTAGAACACACATGTCTACTTGTTCAATTTTATATAAATTTAAGTGTTTAATTGTACACAACAAAATTGAAGGATACAAATGACAGTTAAAGCCTAGTTAAAAAAGCATATTTAAGTATTGTGCCTGAAATTAAAATAGAGTTGTGCCACCACCATAAATAGCTTAACAACATTTTGGCTTCTTATTTAGGAAAAACCACTAATATAGATTAATTTTTGGACTTTTCCGTTCAAACTCTAGTAAAAAAAAATTTGAGTTTTTTTTTTTGTTAAACTAAGGGTATTTTTATCAAAATTTTATTTTCACATAAAAAATGGTTAAACATTAAATTATTTTGAAATGCTTAATTAGCAATCCAAGAAATGAATACTTAATTTGTCTCCATTTATGTGACATAAGTAAAATTCCATAATTTTTAAAAATTTGATCACAAATTCAAACATAAATTTTTTAATTTTTCTAAAATAAAAATATATTTAGAAATCTCGTAAAAGAAAAACTATAAATTACAATACTTCTTCAATTCATTTTTATATATCCATTTTTGAATTTTGTACCCCCTTATAAAAATAATGAATATAAGCATTTTGTCATCATATCCATAGAAACGCATGTATAGTCTTACCTCTTAAAAGATAATTAGACAAATAATTAATATTAAAACTTGATATTTTTTTAAATATATTAAAATTTAAAAGTGACAAGTAAATGAAAATTTACTTTTACGGTACTTAATAAAAAATAATTATTACTCCCTCCGTTTAAAAAAGAGTGACCTAGTTTGACTTGAAATCGAATTTTAGAAAGTAAAAAATAATTTTGAATCTTAAAATATTTTAATAACATATAAATTTTTTAAAGGGAAAATGGACTGATATACCCATCAACTTTGCCATTTAGAGCCAATATACCATTCGTTATGAAAGTGACTCATATATATCCTTATCGTTATACAAATGGTTCACATATACCCTTACCGTTACAAAAGGAGCTCACATATACCCTTCATCTAACGGGAGTGAAAAATTAGTTTTCAATTTATTTTTTTGACTTTAAATTTTAGAAAATTCATGTAAGGGTATATATATGATCCTTCTAACAAAGGTCAATGTATATTTTAATATTTTTCATACAGAAATTATTTTTGACTCTTTTGATTATCATTATTCGAGTTTCTTATTTTATTTTATTTTATTTCATTCTTTAGTGTAAAGAAAAAATTTAAAACTATTTTTTTTGTGGCTATATTGTCATTTAGTTTTTGTATTTGTAAAAATAAAATTTAAAAAATGGGGCATCAATTATAAATTTTACAAGAAAATTAGTGAAACATAAATAAATTTGACCATCAAAATAATAAATTTAAATTAGTCGTTAAAACAAAAAAGTCAAAAAAAATATGTGTGAGAATGATCACATATATCTGATATGGATTATATTTTTTTTCAAAAAAATAATTAAAATATTAAATTAAAATTAATTTTTTTTCACTTCCGTTAGAGGAAAGACTATATGTGAGCCATTAGTATAACAATAGGGTATACATGATCGTAACAAATGATATATCAACTCTAAATGATAAAGTCAAATGATATATCAGACCCTTTCTCTTCATTTTTTTTTTTTTAATATTGAATCTCTAAATTATTATGTTATATAAATTACTATGTCATATAAATTAAGACGGAATAGTCACGTTAACAAACTCAACGTGCTTGGCTCGCAATTTCACGATCGCTTTCCTTTCCCGTAACTCAGATTCTCTCAATTTCTTTCTCTCTCTTCAGATCGACTCAACTGTTCATCAAAATCTCAGTTTTCAAAATTAACAATCAAAATCTACAAATGAAGGACGATGAATCGATACCGGTATCTACACCGACGACGGCGTATTCGTCGTTGAATACAAATTCAATACATTCGAAATCATTATATGATGCTACATTGTTCGGAAGAGGTCGGTACAAGTTTTGGGCATTGGCTGCTATTCTTTTGTTAGCATTTTGGTGAATGTTTACAGGTACTGTTTCACTCCGATGGTCTGCCGGAAACCTTAATAGTCTCTCCGATCTCTTCGATATTCCGAAATCAGATGATCTCGACGTCCTCGTAAGTTTACTATGCTTATCTTTTTTTTTTTCGTTCTGTAAATAAGTTGGATTCAGTATTGTTTAATTCTACTCCATTTTTCTTAAAATGTTTTTCACATTTTCGGTATTTCTAGATTCAAATTAGTTTTGTTCGAATTACCTCTGAAAATTAGTTAAGTTGACTATTAATAAGCTGGTAAAGTTGCTGATCAGGAGGTTACGAGTTCAAATTGTGAAAACAACCTCTTGCAGAAATGTAGAGTGAGATGGAATCTTGTTGATTTAGCTCCAAAAATTAGTTAAGTTGATTATTACAATAAGCTGGGAAAGTTGTTGTCATGTGATAAGGATATTACCGGTTGCAGAAATGCACGGTAAAAGATGGAGTACAATAGATTATTGTGGTTTAGTCCTTCCAGCTCAGTGCACCGGGCTGTTTTTTTTTTTTGACAATCAATAAGCTAAAAGTGTGTTGAATAGATTTGGATGGGGAGGGTTACATTGTGAGGGTGTTGATTGATTCTTTGAGAAAATCACAGTACTCTTTTTGCAGGAAATGGAAGACAGGGAGAAGTTGGTGAATCATATGTGGGATGTGTATACTAATAGTCCTCGGATCAGGCTGCTTAAGTTTTGGCAGGAGGCGTTTGAGGCGGCCTATGAGGAGTTAAACAGTGACGTTGCTGAAGTTCGAGAGGCTGCAATCTCCGAGATATCTAAGATGTCTATCCGATTTGTTCATATCGATCTGCCACCTTTGCGTTCGATGGTTAGCTCTCTCTCTGTGTTCAGTCCAGTTATTTGGGTGCCTATAGTTCACAGAAAGTTGATTTCTTATGTAATGATTTCTGAGCATGCTACTTTTTTTTTTTTTGGATGAATTATTGTGAGCATGCTACTTTGAATAGTTAAAAACCTGAGAGCTGTTGTTGTATGCAGATATAACAAGTTTCTACAAAAATCAGTTTGTGAAAGATAACATCGATAACAATTAGATTTTGTAGGAACGTGAGTGCATAGGTGATTGAGCATTAGGTGCAAATACAAGTATCCAATATAATATAGGTAACAATTTTCATGGCTTAATTAGGAGATAGTTCAGGTTGCTGCATCTGCACTATTCTACCTTGTCTTGTGGGCCTGTTGGTGGAACTTGATCCATCATTGGATTATTACTATTAATTTGAACATTGATCTCAATTTGCCTCACAAATTAAACCTTGCCTTGAGCGTATAGACTTGTTATTTTCTTTCTGAAGTAATGATAAACTTGTTATTTTATTTGTACATTTACTTGGGATGACTTCTTGTAGGGAAGAAAAGTGGATTTCCGAATTGGAAAGATTTTCCTCTATCCAAATTTTATAATATGGTGACTTTCATGGCGATTAAGCGAATTAATTTTTTTAATTGTTAAAATTAAATAATGTTACAATGAGTTAGCATTATATTTTGTTTGGGGTTAGTATGTTAATTAGAGGATTCAAATCTGCTATAAAGATAGCATATAAATTCAAATTTGTAGATAATATTGTCTCTCTATGTTAATTCAGCTTTCAAGATGACAGATTTTGCCACATAGAGAAAGATGTATATTTTTCAGGACATACCATAGGTGAAAGTCGATCAAATTGAGAAGGATGTAGTAATATTCTTCTTCTTACATATCAATGACAATGCATAGGAACACTATACATCTTGATTGATCACTTTTCCCTTAGAAGTTGATTATTTTGAAGGAATAGGAGTGAAAGTAAAGGAATGAAAAGGAAAGATATTGTACCTTAATACCTTTACCAATTGGCATGCTCTCTTTGTTTCCTTCTCATTCATAACTTTATCATAATATCTAGTTGACCCCTTTATAACTCATTCAGCCCCAGTTATCTTCTAAACTTCCAAAAGAGAGGGCTGCTATGCTTTCTCATACTTCTGCTTGACAGAAATGACTAAAAGTTTGTTGTCATCCTCTAAAGAAACTTATCCTGATGCAGATATCGAGTGTGTCCATGTGGGTGCTATGGTGGTCATAAGCCCCATCCCTTTAAATTTTCTTACAGTCTTGATAGGCGTGTAAACACGATTATCTATCACAAATTTGATAGAGAGATTCACGCTCGTTCTCCCTTTGTTGGCACAAGACTACAATAATACTATGCCTCAATCCAAAACAAGTTGGGGTCGGTTATACGAATCCTCATAGCACATGTTGCTCCATTTCGTATTTGGCACTAGACTCATAAAACTTTTCCTCCATCCCCACCATTTGTCATCATGCACCCCTTATGTTAGCAATTGAGGGCCAATATTGGTGCCTTGATTGTTGCCGCTATCACAAATCATCAGTACGTAGCATGACCAATTTCAATCAACTTTAATAATGAACTGGCATCCCCATAAGTACTTACCATCTAAACATTTTACCAGCAAATGCCACAATACCAAGGCACAGCTAGATCAACTGCTTTCAAGTTCCCAAGTTAAAGGCTGAGTGGTTGATATGTATAATAACTACATGTATCTCAGGTTCGACTCTCGTTATAATACTCACTTACCCAGTGAGTCCATCTTCTCTAGTCTTCACGGACAAGATTACCCCACCACTACTTATAAATTATAGCAGACTGTCCAATGGATTAGTCGAGATGTGCCTAAGGTTTGGTCCGGACAGCTCTATATTTAACAAAAAAATCAATTGCTTATTCCTTTTCCATTTATACTTGAGAAGTTGGTTTCTATGTTGCTTGTTTACCCCTATTTCCAAATTCTATTAGAGGATAAGAGAGTTATGTGGATCAGTGTTGTGAAAGGCGATCGCCTCGTCACCAATGGCAAGAGGCGAGGCGAGGTGACCCTTCATCGCCTTTTGCCTTTGTGGCGAGGCAATCTTCAAAAGGCGACGCCATGACAACAAAAGGCGAGAGGAAAGAAGCGAGAAAGGCGTCGCCTTTTGTATTTTCTTAAAAAAAGGCGACCAATTTAGGGTTTTAAAAGTTAAAAGGTAATTTTAGGGTTTTCGACTAGACTCCTCCGGCAACTAGCCAGACTTTTCCGGCGACTTCAAAGTCTAACCAATACATATTTCTTCTTTTCTTCTTCAGATTTCTTCTTCCTCTGTTCTTTTTCCTTCTTCTTCATCAGACTTTAGAGTCACTTCTACCTTTGTTTTGACTTTTGTTCTATTTTTTCTCATTCAAGTTTTAGACTTTTAGTATGTACTATCTATTTTTAGTTTTTGAATTGAAAAAATTGCTAATATGTTATTGTTTGATTATTTTCATATGCAATTAAATATTTTAATTTTTGGTATTAATTGGGTTAGACTTCATAAAGGCAAGCGCCTCGCCGCTCGCCTCGCCTTGTGGCTAGGCAGACCCTTGTCGCCTTTTATCGCCTTTTGCCGTCCAAAACACTGATGTGGTTAAAAAAATCAGGACTTTGGATTTGTTGTAAACGTGATAATGGACTGAATACAAATTCTCTCTTCTCCCATTTCTTATGTGGATAAGATTGTGAAGCTGATTGTTCTCTCTCTTAACTTCTTTTCATGTTTGTTTACATTCTCCATCAATCTTTTCTTCATTTACTTGAAATTTTTGAAATTGTTCATCTGCTATAAACTTTCTTAGGTCCAGTGTTTGGTTCTTGAACAGTAATTCAAAGTTTGTCGAGTGAAATGCAATCATTCTATTGTTGCAACCATCTGCCTGTCTGTTCTGCTTCTGCATGTCTACACGTCAGGATATTTTCCCGTAACTTTTTTTTTTCCATTCTAAAATCCTTGGATCATACTTTTTTTTTCCTTCTTCTAGCGAGCTGTAACCTTTTATGGTCTGTCCTGGAATTCATACACTTCTTGATTTTGTTTTACCTCATGATCTGTCATTTTTGCATTTTTAAAACTGAATACTATCCTCAAGCTGTTCCTGTGCAAAACCCGTGAGATCTTTAGTTTCATGATTATCACCTCTATATTTCAGTCTTCCTTTCATTAGAGAGCTTGCAAACTCATCTGTTCTTGGTGTGAGAATCTTGAACGAGTTAAATAAGTACAATATCAGCCACTATACTTCTGCATAATCTTTCCTGGAGTTGCTATACTGGGATTCTACCAAGTTAATTATTCAAGATCTAAACGCAAGCAAATCGTCCGTTTAGAGGAGTTGTTATGAACTTTTAAGGGAAAAATACATCATTTCCACACTTGTGATTTTTTTTTGGATAACCGTGTTGTCAGGCAATCAGGGCGAGCTTACGCGCACCTCGACTTATTCTACTGGGTACCTGCCACACTTGTGATCTTTTAGGGATGGTAGAGAATGATACTTCTTTCGGGGAGAAAATAGAATTTTAAATTAGGAATTCAGTAATGTAAAGGTGTATGTATCTAAAGGAGGACTGATCTGCACAGCACTAGAGCGGGGTTTACCCTGTGTGCACCTGAAGGGTATCGGCTGCAGGTTCCGTTGTCATCATCCAAAATAAAGAAAGAAAGGGAGAATGGATCTCCACAACTCCATCTCCATTCTCCTATTCCTTTATAGTGAACTTGTGCCATCCCTAACCCTATTTATCCACCTTAACATATTTAAGTGCAGGATAGTTACAGGGAGAACTCCTTTGTTAATGCATTTGTTGAATGTCATAAGAGTTCTGGAAAAGGTTACATGATCCTTTCGTCAATCGAATTGTCAACTTTATTTTAACAATCCTTGTTTGCTCTTCATGAGGGTCACTTTAGATTTGTACTACAATGTGCCTATTTAGGTTTGACAGATAAACCAACTGCTGCTTGCTGTTACTTTTATTTTCTTTTTATAAGTAAGATTTTGTAAGCTGCTCGTAGTTCTCTCCATAGTACGTTCCACCTGCCCTCTTTCACCCTTATAATTGCACTTTGCAATTGCTCCCTGAACATTCTTGTTAATTTTGTGATTGCTTCTTGAACATTTCCACTCATTTTATTTGGCATGCATGATTAATCTTTCCATGAATCGTTTCAGGCAGTAAGAAAATTAAGTCAAAAACAATCTGAGAGCAAACAGAGGACCGCAACATGAAGTAAGTTATGACTAGAAGAACATCAAGGGTCCAAATTTGCACGGTTGCCACTTATTTATACAAGACAAATGAAAACGTACACCAACCTGCTCCCTGGTATTTGACTAAAGGGGTATCTGGGTAAAGATTACGCGCATTTTTGCAACAGGGATAAGCATTTCTAACTTTTTGTTACCTGTACCTCTTTTTTTCCTTTCGATTTCCATCTCTCCAGACACCATTGAAAAATCATATGAGTGCAGAGTTCAAGAAAATCATTACTTAATTGCTTCATGCTAAGAGATCGGAAATTACACTAGAAGACCCTTACTGTTTTTCTTGTATTACAGTTGAGATACCAATTATACAAAGTTGCACGGGAATAGAAAGATTATATTTTATGAGTTCTCATGATAAACTTGTTTTTGGTAGTCTCTCAAGTGATTTTATGCAGCTTGCGGCCCTGTTTGCATGAAATTTGCAACTCTACTCACTTCGAAACAACTTCAGGCACCGCGTATCTGAAATTAGGCTTGTTAGACAAAATGTCTGGAAGTTTTATATGACATGAGATCTGCATATATGGTGGTCTTTTGATTTCTAACTAAGATATGACCTAGAGCTTGCTAGAAAGAATATTTCTATCTTTTCAGGATTTTAGAATAGATTTGGTGCTTGCTTGAATGTTATTAGAGGTGATTAGTATTTTCATCCCCCAATTGTTGCTAGTATCAATTTCAATTCCTTGAAAGTTATTATTATTTGGATGGATGGGGAATTTTTTTTTACATATCATGTTTGTCTCCGCTGAAAATTAAGCATTAGATCTCATGGTGCTCAATCTGCTTCATTGACTACTTAGTCACACATCCTCGATTGCAGATTGAGGCATATGTTTCCTAGAAGCTTCCACATATTTAAATGACTTGAAATTTTACATAAACATCTCAATTGAACACATATATTTAGTTGAAGAAGTCTAAGTGAACAATCGTACCTAATATGATTATGTTTTTTTTTCCATTGGATTCCATACTATCTTTTCTTACTTGATTTGACTTTTCATTGGGCCTATCTTGCATAAAGTTTTCATCACAATTATGACGATGCTTTGCTATTTTTCCATCTCAAGTGGTTATAGAAGGCATATATATATATAATGATACAAATGGCTTCATGATGAAAACAAATGATTGCTTTTCTCCCTCCCATATGCCTTAATCAACAATATGTACCTAATTAATTATTGTTATCCTTGGAGATCAGTTTTTTCCCCTTGTTTAAAATAAATACTCTCTTTGTTAAGGGGGTAAGTGATGATTAGGTATCGGTAAAAACTTACCTGCATGATAGATTGTCTACATCAAATTATATTACGATGGAGACTTTCCTTAAATTGTTATTCCCTCTGTTTATTTTTACTTATCACATTTTTCTTCTCTAGAGTCAAACTATAAATATTTCAAGACATAATTTTTCATCATATTAGTATGAGGAAAATTACAATGTTATCTTAAGATACATAACTACTCATAATAAGTCGAATTGATAATCTAGAATATAAAACAAGTAACTTCTCATAATTATGAGTTAAATAAGAAACCCTAAAATAAGTAAGTAATTTACTGTTGCAAGTTAATTAAATTATACTGATAATATAAATATTGTTTTATACTACTCCTTTCGTCCATCTTTACTTGTCCACTATACTATTTTAGAATGTCCAACAATACTTGTCCCGTTTATAATACCAATGAATAATTTACCATGTTATGTCTATTTATCCTTGCCATTAAAAACTATTCATTTTTCAATGTTTAGATGACTTATATTTAATAAGGGTCACGAGTCAAAATATGGTGGTCATAAACTGATGGCTTCTGCACATTATTAAAAAATCACTTTTTTCTCGCTGAATTTTCTGTTGAAAAATGTTCATTGGTTATTCTCAGAGATGGTTTGATTAAATTAGTGAGAAAAAAAAGAGAGTAATATTTTTATATGAAAAAAATTGAATTTTTTTCACTATTTCAATGATAATATATTTTCAACATGCATTTTCCTAGTGATCCGATTTGATGAAAAATATATAAAAAAATCATATTCTATAGCTCAAATTTCCCACTGATTTACTATTGAAAAAATCTTTGTTTTTTTGTAGTGATACTTCTTTGTATTAAATACAATGCTAGTTGTTATTAGAGGCTAATTTTGACCAAATCAATCTTTATAATAATAGATAATTTTCTCAAGTTTTACGCTTGAAACATATTAGAATGCACATGGCCACTGGCTATTTGTATTGAATCTATGTGATTAGCTGTGCCAGCAGAATTGTAGTGCTTCACCATATAGCATAAACAAAGTACAAGTCAAAGTCAACATTCCTTTTTGTTAGCAGTAATATTTTATACATTATACTTGCATAATATTATACTCCCTCCGTTTCACAAAGAATGACCTGGTTTGACTTGGCACGGAGTTTAAGTAAATAAAGAAGACTTTTGAATCTTATGGTCCTAAATTAAAGTTATGTCAAATGTACAAAATTGCCCTTAATCTTGTGGTTTTAAATATGCCACGTGGAAAGTAAAAAGTAAAATGTTACCAAAAAAGGAAAGAGGTCATTCTTTTTTAAACTGACTAAAAAGGAAAGGAGGTCATTCTTTGTGAAACGGAGGGAGTATAATTTTTCATATAGTCAAATTCAACCCCAAAGTAAAGTCAAATTTTTGACTCCAAAATGTATAACAACTGACAAGTAAAAGAAGAAAGCATATGATTACTTTTTTTATATTTTAATTGATCTCCTTAATGAAAATCCTGCCTCGGCCCCGCCCCAACACCAACCTCCAATTTCCCTATTCATGAACACTAATTAGTTTACACTTTTTTGGTCAATAAAGGCAATTGGAGAGTCCTCTCCACTCCATAGAGAGAGATCATCATTCATCACAAATTAGAAAAAGAATGTCAAAACTTTTGAAGTTTAGAATATCTAAAGCTATCTCTAGCTCTTTCCATTCATGTCGTTCCAAGGACCCTTGTACACTTCCTCAACATCCTGTCCCTTCATTCTTACAAAATACACAATTCATCACCATTGATCATCTTCTGTTCGAAGAAATGATTCATCAAGATAACGAGTCACAACTGATATCGACACATCATGATCATTTCCCCATAATCACCTCACCCTCCTTCAAACACCACGTGTCGGTGACCCCGATAACTGCCGGAGGCCAATGTAGCTCAAGGAATGGAGAAGCATTCAGTACTACGTCCGATGACAGCCACACTAGGTCTTGTTAATTACTCCTTTTGTTTCTATTTATGTCACACATTTATTATTAGAAAAGTGAATTTATTTGACGTACCACACTTTTTTATGAGTTATTTTAAATATTTTAAATTATTAATTATTTTGATTTATAGTATTTTTAATATATTCAAGCTTTATCTTAAAGATTTTACGGTCGAATTTACGCATACAACAAAAAAGGGTAAGTATTTTGAGTACTCTCTTTGAGTGGTGCCAAACAAAGTGGAACAAAGAGAGTAGTGGAGTTATACTTACAACAATTTTTACTTAAATTTTTTAATTTTTTTTAATTAAAGAATTAATAACATAAAATTCTAATGACTTGAGTTAAATCATAAGGTTTAAATTTTATACTACATTTTATGCTAAATTAATCTTTCGCCATAAAAATTGAGATAAAGAGAATAATAATATAGTAAAATGATTGTCAGGAAAACTTTTTTCTTTAAAGACATAACATATTAAAAAGTACTTGATATTTTTGAATTTTACTTAAGTTTAAATAAAACCTTAAAAATATGATTATTCTAAACAAATATAGTCTCAAAGTCTTTCTTTCTTACCTTCTGTTTATTTAATTTTTCTAGTAGGTCACCTTCACATGAATTCAAGTGGAAAAAAGAAGAAGACAAGTGGCAACATTTTGTCAAGACGACCTCCGATGATGATACAAAACAACAACCTCGTAGGAAAATCTCTTACCCCTTTATCTCTGACGATTCAGACAATGACGAGGTTTTAACAGAGATAAACAAGCGCCAAAGTAGTAGAAAGAAAAAAATTAGTACTAGTAAAACAAAATTCCTTATGATGATGAACACTACGTCCCCATCATCATCAATGAATGAAAATGAGATTAATTTTACTAGTAAAAAAGCTAATTGGGATTATCATGAGGATATCGATATTACTAATGAAGATGAAGAAGACGAGACTGAGACATTCATATCTTCTTCTTGTAAAAGCCACGTGGAGTTTTCGGATGATTCATCTTCGAATTTTAGCCAAGAGTTTGATACAATTTACAAAAATACCACTAGAAGGTGTCAAAAAAAGATTGGCTTTTGCAAGAGAAGAGATGTCAAAAACACAAGATCTAACGTTTCAAGGGGCATGAACAATATTGGTACGTTCCTAGTGTTGAATATATTATGTGATTGATTTATCGATCTAAAAGTTTAAACAATTAGATGATGGAGTCTGTTTGATTATAAATGGATTAGGTTGAATTATATTACCATTTCATTTAAGAACTTAAATAGATAGAGGAATTATATTAAGTGTTAGTGCGCCTCCTCCTCAAGCGAGTAAGTTATGATCCTAAAACCTTTTATATACCTACTTAAGTACGTACTTTATTGAAATGTCTATTCATCTCATTTAAAAGCTTAAATTGATATAGAGTATTACGTCTTAACTAATTTTTCAGGTAAACGGTTATCAATTTCAACGTCAACGACATCATCGGACGGTGAGTTACCTCCAAGGTTATCGGTGTTCAAGAAGTTGATACCATGTAATGTGGAAGGGAAAGTAAAGGAGAGTTTTGCCATAGTGAAGAAATCCGAGGACCCGTATGAAGATTTCAAAAGTTCGATGATGGAAATGATTTTAGAGAAAAAAATGTTTGAGAAAAATGATTTGGAGCAACTTTTGGAATGTTTTTTGTCATTAAATGCTAAGAATTGTCATGGGGTGATTGTTGAGGCTTTTTCTGAGATTTGGAAGACATTGTTTTCACCTAATCATAGTTAATGTTAGTTGTTAGGATAATTTCAAGAAATTAATTAGTACTCTGTTCCGTTTATTTTTACTTGTCATGTCTTTTCGAGAGTCAATTTGTATGGCTTTAGACTAATATTTTAAAATATATTGTTTCATCATATATATTACGGAAAAGGGTCAAACTTGCCCCTGAACTATATGAAATAGACCATTTATACCCTTCGTTACATTTTGGGATAAAAAATGCCCCTGTTGTTATCCTAAGAGACCACAAATACCCTCAAGAGTTAACACCCCAAATTTTTGTTGACGTGGCAAGCCACGTGGGACTAATCCTTCCACCTAAGCGTTGTCAACTAGGATTCACTACAAAAGAACTAGACCTTTAGCGGCAACAACAGTCGCCACAAAAGCCCAGAAAATCGTCACTAAAAGTTTTTAACATTAAATTCTAATTTTGTGTTTTTTTCTTCATTGTTTTTAAAAAACCAAATATGATATCGATTAAGTAGGAGTTTGAAGACACTATATGTTTTATTTTTATGTCATATGTAAATGTATAAAATGTACAATGATGCATTATATATATATATAG
>NW_006239624.1:70620-92650 GCF_000226075.1 Solanum tuberosum | reverse complement strand
GATATTGCAAGTTATTTATTTTAGAAAATTAGGTTGCAATCGAAAATTAATTATCATATTTTTTTGTTGAAAAAATAGGTTTTACTAGCGAATGGTTGTTGGAGCCTTAGTCGCCACTAAAAATCACTCATAACCTTTAGTGGCAATTTTTCGGGATTTTGTGGCGACTTCGTCGCCACTAAAAGTCAAGTTCTTTTGTAGTGAATCTTAGTTGGAAATGCTTAGGTGGAGGGATTAGTCATTAGTCCCATGTGGCTTGCCACATCACTAAAAAAATGGGGTGTTAACTCTTGAGGGTATTTATGGTCTCCTGGGATAACTGCGGGGGTATTTTTGATCCCAAAATGTAATGGAGGGTATAAGTGGTCTATTTCGCATAGTTCAGGGGCAATTGTCATGACTCAAGCCTAGGGCCTAGACGTGACCGGCGAATGGGGAACCCGAAGGAACCCAAACAAGCCTCATAGCGTATCATTACACATTCTTGGTCGCAGAAGCAATTAAAATGACCATAAGCGATAAGCATAATCAAGGGGGAAATCGGGACTAAGGGAGCAAGAGAAACAAAAAAAAGGATGATACATAAATACCATAGATGAGTCAAGCTCAAGTATAATACACAACTTGTCCAAACACCACCTTTAAACATGAGTACTAAGCGGGGGCCAAGACAAAACTACCGGGCTCACCCTCATAGTCAATACATAACAAAAAGGAAAGTCTATACATAGCAAAAGATACATAAGCAACGTCCCCGGAATGGAGGACTCACCACTAACCTCGATAGAAAATCGTATTAGCCACGCGGAGTAGGATGGTCAACCCCCCGAGCTAGGGACCACGGTACAAACCCCTCGATATGGTTATACGGGCCTACTACCCCCCGTACTAGGCAACCAAGGTACCAACCCTTCGATACGGTTACCCGGGCCTACAACCCCCCGAGCTAGGCTTGGTCGACTCACAACACTTATATAGAGAAAATCATATACATGTATCCATTTCATCATCATTTCAATGATTATATGACCATCCGACTTATAGGACGTACATTGGACTTTCCATTTCCTAAGAATTCTCTAAGTGGGCATTTTATCAAACACATGGTGGGCTATTGTTCATGTAAATAAAATCATGCATTTCAAGAGTACTAAGTCCAACCAATTCCAAAATCCATATAAATCAGCCCACCAACAACATACATATATATATATCAACCTTCATAATTTGATCATGGAAACATGAAAACCATAAACATCACATAATAATTCCATTTCATGATAATATGCAAAATAGACCATAATGGGTTGTGTAGTAGTAATTCCATATTTCAAGAGTTCATAAATAACCATAAGGACCCATAAACTTGAAGTAAAAATAGAGGATAAATGGTTGGACTTGTGGAAAGGAAGGTTTCCACAATCAAACCCACATTTTTAACTTTGGAGAATCCTTGATGAAGATTGGAATGGAGAATTGAAGCTTGAGATTGAGTCTTGAATCCGGAATTAGAGCTTGAGATCTTTGAATTTGGTTGAAGATCTTGGTGGAATTTTGGAGAGGGCTTAGAGAGTGTTTTTTTGAGTGTTTTGAAGTTAGAAAAAAATATGACTAAGTATGGGACATATCCCCTTTTTATAAAAAAAAAACGCCCCAACACTTAGCCTAAAAAATGAGGCTTTAAAAAAAAACAGCTTACTGGAAATTGTCAATCTGCACAGACAGGTTTTACGAAAATGGTCATAAATCCCTCATCCTAACTCGGAATAAGGTGAAACCAGGTGCGTTGGAAAGATAACTCAAAGGGATTTAATTTAATAGTATGTGGCCCTTCCAGTTCCTTGTGTGCTAAGAGATATGCCCATTTAAAGTTGACCCTCCAAATTGCATTTTTTGCGATTTTCGAATTTTGATACGGTTGCTCTAAAATTCGGGTTAGACCCATTTTCCACTCAATTTGACCCCCTGAATAAGAATATGAAGTCAAATTTCCGAAATCATACACGGATTTTGAGATATATGGAAATTACAATTATAGGTGTTTCCGAAGCACATTTTCGGGCATTTTTGGGGTCGTTTCAGCAATTTTGACCCTTTTTCGTATATATTAATATGAGAATGATTGCAACTTATACTTTCTCCGTCCCAGTTGATATTTATTATGGAAATTTCATACAAATTTCATAGTGTTAAAAACTAATTACATCATATCCCTATTCTTTTCCAAATTCCAAAAAAATAGTGAAATTCGGATACATCCCGATACATAATGTCCCGGTTTCGGATACATCGTTCTACGTCACGATACATCGCTTCTCGATTTTGGATACATCACTCAACGTCGCGATACATCGCGTCTTGGTTTCAGATACATCACTCAACGTCCTGATACATCGCGTCAAAAGTGATGTATCCGACTAATACATACATTACTCAACGTCCCAAAACATCGCGTAAAGTGACGTATCCAACCAATACATCGCGTAAAGTGATGTATTCGAGAATAGGAGAGAATAGAGATCTTTGTAATTTTTTCAAATGATAGAAAGTTTCAGAAAATATAGTTTCAAATAATGCTAAACTTTCCATATGTCATGTTTAAGACTACAAGATTTAAGAATATTTTGTATATAAAATACAGTTATAATTTATTATGCCATGTAAGATAGGAGTGTCTATTTATTTAATTTTATACAAATTTAAGTGTTTACTTGTAGGTGAGCTAGCGGATAATTATGCTTAACGACATGATTCATCACGTATCAATTTTTAAATATACTAATCTACTAGACAATCAATAAGCTATCAGTTGGTTCGATATAGAATACTCCATCCGTTTCATAAAGAATGTCCTAGTTTGACTTGGAACGGAGTTTAAGAAAAGAAAGAAGACTTTTAAAATTTGTAGTTCAAAATTAAAGTATGTCAAATGTATCAAAATGCCCTTTAATCTTGTGGCCTTAAACATGTCATGTGGAAAGTTTAAGTTAAAGTTTTGCCAAAAAAGAAAAGGGGTCATTCTTTTTGAAATAGACTAAAAATGAAATGAGGTCATTCTTTTTGAAACGGAGGGAGTAGTATTTAACAGATGGTCATCGAGCGGTGTATTGACTCAATCATTTCATGCTCTCTTCCTTCATTTTCACTCACCAATATATTGATCTTCAATTAAACAAAACAATTTTCTTTAGCTCTACTTAAGCCGGTAATTATGTAGTTGTAAATCATATTGTGAAATATATAAAAAAGTTTAAATTTTGAGGATGCATGCACATAAGCATTCATTTAACAAATATACTTATAGTACAAAAATGTATGATAGTTTTTAATAGGTACGATTTATCCAATAAGAAAACTAAGGAATTTGTCCCCGTATCGATAAACCATTAACTATAAAATTTAATTTGTTCAATGATTATTAATTCGATAATTCAATACCAATAAATCAACATTGTAGTTGGCTTATCGATTACAATTAGGTTCTGAACAACCCTATTTGTTTGTGCACAATCAATTATTAGAGGACAAAATTTCAAAAATCAAGTTAAAAGGAACGTTTATATATTATCCCTTCAAATGATGATAATGCTAACAAAAGGATGATGATGATTGCAGAATGTATCATGAAAACTGTAATTTCTTATTCAAAACAACGTGGAGTTATCTTAACTCTTAAGCAAGAAGGTAAAGATTAATTAACTAAGATAAAATGGTATTTTACTAGCTAGTTGTCTTAATTATATCAATAGATCGTGTCAACAAGGAATTAAAAGTAAAACTAAGGGTAGTTAGAAAGGATAAGAATGAAATGAGAAAGAGAGAGGAAGGGATGATGTATTGGTATACTTTATTTTTTAAAGTCTAACTACTATATGATGGAGATTATTTTAAGCTATAATTCAACTAAAAACTAATTATAATACTATGATGAAGGGATGATGTATTGGTATACTTTATTTTTTAAAGTCTAACTATTATATGATAGAGATCATTTTAAGCTATAATTCATCTAAAAACTAATTATAATACTATGATGAGTTAAATAATAATGAGAATATTGGAAATTCTAACACCAATAATATATTCTTTGTTGAGCTATATATGTGGAACTACTATTGAATTCGGAATTTTAATGATGAATAAATATGACAAATATTATATAAGAATTAAAATTTTAACATATCTCAAATAAAAATTTAGTGTTTATAATTGACAAATAACTACGAAAGAATCATATTATTAGCATGTGTACCGAAGAAATTAGGTTGCAAAATTTTTATGCACGAAGTTGCTAGAAGAACCATGTCCTTCAAAGATAACTGAAAATAACTGTTAATCAACGAGTACAAAATAATTTCCAAGTGAAACAAAGATTTCTTTAGGAATTTGGGTTATATATGAGTTATGACATACACACGTGTTCAAGGAATAAGAATTGAGGATGAAAGATTTATCATATTTCCACAAAAAGTAAGAGTTCTGGAATTAGGAGAAAATATGTGGAGGTCGAAACAAATAAAGGATACCAATTTCAAATTGAATTGTGACATTTTACTTGACTAAATGTTTTGTAATAGATGTTTGTTCCTCAAAGTTGTAAAATTTCTTATGTTGATTACATTTTACACTTTAGTTCTTATTAGATGACTGAAGAACCTGATTCTTTAGTGCATCGGTTGACAACTTAAATTAACACACACACACATATATATGATTTACCTCTAAAATATTGATATTTTTTCATATTCAAAACCAATTTAATTCTACACTTCCTATTTATTCTTAATTGAATGATTTATAAACCCTCGAAGTGCTTGCCCATTTGACTAGGGATGACAATGGGGCGGTGCGGGCTGAGCTTAACCCGCAAAACTTTAATCAGCACAATATTTTTTTTTCATTTACAACCCCCCCAACATAGATCCGCTCCGCATAATTTTTTTAATTTCTTCTTTTTCTGGTTAAGTTTGATACTAAAAATAAAATTCATAAAAATAAATTTATTTTTTCATTAAGTTGTATTAATTTAATAGGATAGTGACTTAAAATTTTATTTTATAGAGGTCAATTGAGAAACATGTAAGAAATTGAATTGTTTTTTATTGAACCATTTTCATTTACTATCTTGAATATTTAGTAGCTTTAAAGAAATTATTTCAATAAATAATGTTTTATCACTCTTATAACATGTAAAAAATTAAAATTAAGCTTAAGCATACATAAAATCACATATACCCGCAACCTGTCCCGCCTTATATTAATTAAAAAAAACCCACTTCAACATGCCCTGCATAACCTTAAATCCCCCGCCCCATTGCCATCCTTACACTTGACATCTATAGGTTATAGTTCTAATGCAGTTTAGTTTTCCTTTTGGACATACTTGTATACATTACATACGAATATATGTTTTACACAAATAATTGTAACATTTTTTTAATTATAACTTCCAATTTCTTTTCTTAAATAATATGCCTTGTCAAATAACTAGCGGCGGATTTAGGATCATGAATCATGATGTGCTACTTCTTAGGAATGTAGTAACTATCGCATAGATGTTATATTTATATCGAGAAATCTATTATATATATAAGAAATATTTATTGAGAACTCAACAACAAATTATCTCTTAATCCAATAGCAGAAATGGAAATTGCTTAAGGTTGAGAGCTCGATTCCTCTTGAGCATTTAATACTCCTACTAAAGATTTTAAATTTAATTTGAAATAACTTAAAACCCATAAACTTCATATCCTAAATTCGCCTGAGCAAATAATCATCACATAAAATGAAACTATGGAACTTTGAAAAAGATGCGCATGGCATGGCTAGGATTCCCTTTCACATGCTTTGATAATTTGTTTATTGTTAATTTGGTTTAATTTATGCTAATTAATTGGTGTCATGTTTATCCCGACAACATAAGGCCCTGTTTCCCATCTTCAAACTTGGGATTTTAAATCCTAATTAACACCTAATAAAGATTGGATCAAAACACCTAGCTAATCAAATTATCCCACTAATTGTGTTTTGTTTAATGTCAAATATATCTTTTATCACGTGGCACAGTCATAAGCACGTCCCTTTACATTTTTAATTTTTTTTATTGAAAGAAAGTTTTATACTTTAGGGGTTCTTTATTTAATTATATGGATTAACTAGACCTTATAAATTAATTTTAGACAGCTTTATGTTATCTATAATTTAGTCCATACATTTGTTTATTCAGTCATTTGTTCCTAGTGCCCATCTCTCATCTCTGTGGACAGCTACTGATCCAATAAAACACACATGACATTCCACTGATCATAGTATTTCCAAGACAAAGGGATGCTATGCCACAATCACTAGTCATTTGTTTGATTTCACATAGTTTTTTGGAACCTTGGAATTATCCGTAGCTGCTATAACCTCTATCATAGCCTATGTCATTCAAGTCATGAGCACTCTGTGCGCATTGGATAAATCTCACACTGTGTGATAGCTTACAAACCACACAGAAGATGTAAAATGCACTAGACAAGCCCTATGCGTTAGGCTTGACTCAAGAAGACATTGGGAGGAATCGATCAATGAGCCATTCCGAAGGACATTTCACCTAGTTTAAAGGCATAACTATTACCATTAATTGGATATTTGGATGTTAAAGAATGCTAGAAGTAATTACTCCTTACTTTGATAGTACTTTTGGAATGTAAATTTAGCTTTTATATCACAACGGTGTTGAAGGAAATACCAAAACAATACTAAGAAACAAACTAATTAAGCTAAAGCCTAAAGCTTATAGGTAATTAGATTTCTAGCTATATATCCAATTAACCTAGACAAGTTTCACCAACCAAGATAAAAAAGCTACATGTCCTTAAATTTTCAATCCCTTTTCCATTTCCCAAATTAAACTAAAGTATATATATAGAATATTCCAAACAATTGACTATGGAATCTGACTAAAAGATAAGGATAAAGTCCGTGTATATTCTAATAACTTGCTCAAACTTCACTTGTGGAATTACATCGAATATATTATTGTTGTTGAATTTGAACAAGACATGTGATCATCAAGCTAGCTCTATAAATTATAAAGTCCCAACAAATACCGTTTTCTTCAAAGTATTCCTTTCTTCACTTTCTAGTTATATATTCACTTTAATTAGTAAGCAAAACCAATAACAAGAGAGAAGGTAAAGGGATTAAATATGACAGGCAACAAGGTTGATGATCAAATGGAACTCATCTCTCACTTCTATCCTCAAATTTACTCCCAATTAGCACAACAACAAGGTTAGAATTACAACTTCAACTTTAATTTCTTGTAGTAGGATTAGTTGTAGTTATATTCACCATTCACTATACTTATTTTATTTATTCTTATCGTCCAACTTTGATCAACACATATTTACACTTGAACTATTTTAATTCTCCTATAGATACACCTTTATTAATTAAACATGATTTTTATACTTTTGTCTCTTTAGAAGAGACGGTGAAACCGCGAAGGAGAAGGAAGAGGAACAAAGTTGAAGGAAGAAACAACACTAGTGAAGTTGTGATGAGGAAGAGGAAGTTGCTTAGTGAAGAACAAGTTAATCTTCTTGAACGAAGTTTTGGGGACCAACACAAACTAGAGACGGAGAGGAAGGCCAAGCTTGCTTCTGAGCTTGGCCTTGATCCTCACCAAGTCGCGGTGTGGTTCCAAAACAGGAGGGCTAGATGGAAGAACAAGAAACTCGAGGAGGAATACTCCAAGTTAAAAACTCAACATGAGGATACCATCATTGAAAAATATCGACTAGAAGCTGAGGTACATATGTGGTCCTTTTGTGTCACTTGATGTGACACTACTATCATAATTATTGCCTTATTGGTGGATCGAGTAAATTAATATTTTAATTTGTTAATAATTATTAGTATGACTTAATTAAGAGTAAGTTGTATCATGTATGCCTTTTCTCTATATATAAATGGAATTTAATTTTTTTTTGAAGATTCTAGGTGTTCAGATTCATCGAAGATTTATTAGATTGACCCTCGTACTCAAAGTGTACATTTTCCTTTCAGGTGTTGAAGATGAAAGATCAATTGTGTGAAGCAAAAAAGAAGATAGAAAGGCTATTATTGGAACGTAAAATTGATATTTCAAGTAATAATAGCCCAACTTCATCAATATTCTCAATGGAACAATCACATTTTAGTCTTGGGGAGTTTGGAATGGAAGGGCAATTAATGGATGATAGTATGTTATTTGTTGCTGATTATCAAAGCAATTATGTGACTCTTTGGGATAATTAGCTAGAATGGGTTTAAATTTATTATAATCCTATATGTATGATATTATGATCATCCTTGTTTAAGTTTTAAATGTAGAATTATGTACATTCTTTCTTTTGCAACTTGCTTTGTGGTAATTAACTACTCCCTTTATTTTATTTCATTTGACCTATACTAACTTGACACTCTTTTAAAAACTAAATTAACCTTATTAATTCTGCTTCGATAATGTCAGTTTGATCGCTAATATTTTATATTGTTATTTAATAATAAGAGTAGTATAAAAGAAAATAACAAATTTCTTTTGATTTGCTAAAATGAACCAGCACTTCCTTCTATTCATATTACTTGACTTATGTTAAGCTGACACACCCTTAATAAAACTTTAATTAGAGATGTATTTTACTCCAATAAACTAACTTCATTAATGAAGTTTTGAAACTCTAAATTTAAATATTAATATCTTATATAATCATTTAATACTAACAGTAAAATAAGAAAAAGTAATAAAAGTTTCTTAATTTGCTAAAATGGACAAATAAAATAAAACATTTATTTTTATACAAAAACTAATTAGTAAAATGAAACGAAACGAGTAAAAATAATTTTTTTAAATATAGAATGAGGGAGTTACAATTATTTATTTATTTATTTATTTTCTTTTGGATTAGTAGATCATTTGATTCATAGGATAAAATATTGAATTATCTAATTTCGTGGTTTGTTGGATTTTGTAAGACTACTACATTCCACTCCTCATAGATAAAATATGGCTCAAATTAAGGCGACAATTATGGACCGTTCAATTCAAAGGTTTTGAAAAACTGAAGGAAGATAATTCGTAAAATTAAAATGTCAAATTGTGTGACTATATTCTCAACACGCTTCTCATTTGAAATACGTGAAAATTCTTTTTGATTTGGAGATTTGATCTCAGGACCTTTTTGCCTAGCTCTATATCATGTTAAAGTGTGTGACCATCTCATCTAAAAACTAAAGTGTTGTCTTGACATGTTTATGTTGCACTTAGTGGGATAGCTGTGTGATCCTTCCAGTACATGGTGGTTGTGTATTGATTTTGCACTTGCTCTTATTTTTGTTGAGTGCAGGGCATCTTCAAGCGGCTATTGGCAGACCTCTCTTAGAAGATCACTGATCCTCGCTTCGAATTCAAGGGTGAGACAATTCTTCCGGGCTGCCATGGGATTCCCTTTCGTCAATGTTCACCATTTTCGGTCATAGACATTTGTTCTAGTTAGTTGATTATTTTATTAGTTTGGGGTTGTATCCCTTCTTGTTTAGACTTGGTTCATTGTTAGATGTTTTGGTACATTAGATCTTTTGTTGAAGTTTATGGGAACTTCAGTTATTAGCTATTATTTTCGTTTCGTATACCTAAATTGTCACGACCTGAGAGTACCCCCTAGATGTAACATGGTGTACTTGACCTCGAAGGGGTCTCATACAAGCCTCTAGCATCATCATTACCTAAGACATAGAAAATAATGCGAAAATTTAAAACTTTTACAATCGAAGTTCAACTTCACTTTTCATAAAAGAAAGTAGTAGGAAATCTAGACTTTGTCTCATACACCATCTAAAGCATAGGAATACAAATTTTGGGACTTATCCCTTTACATCAATAGAAGTCTCAACATGAGAAGTACAATAGAAATTAGAAATAGGAAATCCCGTCCTCGAACTTGAGGACTCACCACAACTTGGAGATAAGCAATCCAAGTCTTCTTCAAAGGGAGAGTGAAAGTCACCTAGCTGGAACCTACACTCATTAAGATGTAGAAGAAAGAAGTGGTTAGCACATGATATGTACTAAGTATGGAAACATGCATAAAATTCATAAATATGATAAAAAAAATAGGACATTTATTTGAAAAGTATGCCTTTGTCATGTTTAGAAACCAACATGCATTTACAATGTATAATACAAGCCATAATCACTCTTACACTCATTACATGATGATATCGACACCTTAGCAATCTCTAAGGAACACTTGTGCAAGGTATGGTTGGCATCCCATAATACCAACCCTACTAAGTACCCCCTTGAAGCTACCTTGGTCATGCTTAGCATCTTTAGATCTCAATATAATCATTAGTCACCAATACAACGATAGTCATGAACATTACTTTGAATACAAGGATAGTCATTCATAACAACCAACCATTCAAGACATATGTATGTGTTTGAATCTCATCACAATATAAAGAAACTATCCTACAAAATCCTACTAAGTCTACTTGTGCAATGTGGAAGTGAAGTCCCATACCCCCACTCCTACTAAGTAAAATCACCAAGAATTCATAGTATAGTTCAAGTCTCATTCCTTATCTTTCATTTAGGGAAGAGTAGCCATAACCGACATAGACCGTGTGAGCTACATGGAATCCGGTGTCGTGTAACCCCACACCGAAAGAAAGTGTCCTGCATAGGCCATAGACAGAGAGGATAAAAGAAAGACATAGGAATTTCGCCCCCCCAGAACAAAACTCACCCCTCTTTTCCCCCCTTTAATGAAGGACCCTCGCCTCGCTTCCTATTCAATATTCACTAAGCTTCCTTTCAATTATCCCTATAATAAGGAGACATAGTGCTTGTTGATGGCCACGATTCCAATATGGCCAATGTTCAGTGGTGGGGCAAAGCACTAGCGAGAAGCTTCCCTTGGGATTGTTTTCCCGACTAAATGTATTAGCGTCTACGTGGATCCACTAGCTAAGTCCTATGTTAGCACATAGTTATGGGATAGGGAGATTGCTTCTAGAAACCCGCCCTATTGCATTGGCAGAGGGGATTCCATCTCATGAGTTCACTTTGGATGATCCTCCGTATTGCACTGGAGGAAGGGGCTCTATCTCATTGTCCATATCAACTTGATGCTAACTTCAAGAACACCTATCAAGAACTCATCAAGAACTCTAATCTTTCAACTTCAAGAATGAAATTTCGCTGAAAATAACATAATTGGCATGTGGGTGAACTAACCCAACACTATGTAAGCTTACATACCTCTTAGGAATTAAACCCATGGCGAAAATCCGCAACAAAACACAAAACTCTCGACGAACGCTTTGATCATCTTCTTTTTTCTCTTCTTTTCTCTTCCTGAACTCTCAACTAAAATCCTAGGCTAATTTTAGGATTATAAAACTGAACCCAATAGGATTAGACCGTTAAAACCTTACTAAAAATGAATGAAATCTGATTTGGTAAGGAAAAGACCAAAATACCCTTCTAAAAATCCGGTTTTGACTTTCCTTATCTAGACAACCCAACTTCGAATGCACATATCTCCCTCATAGAAAATCGAAACTGAGCAAACTCTATGGCGTTGGAAAGATAATTCAAAGATATTTCCTACGGTATCTGGTTGTATACCTAACTCATCCTGAGCTAAGAGTTATAGTTGTTTGAAGTCAACCCAAAACTCATACTTAGCGTAACTTGCAAAATTTTAGATTTATGCTATTTCCAATTTAGTTCTTTTTGAAACTCAAGGTGATACATCTAGTGACCTGACCTTAATACTTAAGAAATTTTTAATTCCTTTGCAAAAAAACTTACTCATTACGAAGGATGGTTCAAGTCTTAGCTCAAAAAATTTCTGGGGTGTTACAGAAATATAGTCCTTTAATTTCTCAATCATATTTTAGCATTTTGACTTTAGATTTATAAGCGGCTTTCCACTTTTGGTATATAGTAATATGATTGTTATTGTCATTTTGTTTCCTTATGAGTGGATAGATTTTCTAGAGATTGTAAACCCAATGGGGGTTTAATGTTCTTAGGTCTTCGTGTGTTGCATTTTCCATAATTAAGATGCTAACCTTTTTCTTGTACTTCTTGATTGGTTGATAGTTGTAAACATTATCCGAGTCCGGAGCCAAAAGGGCAAAAAAAATTGCCAAAAATTCCAAAAGGGCACATCATATTTTTTTAAAACCAAAACGGCAAATTCGCTCCTGCCGGAGCGATTTTCCTCTGACACATATTAACGCCGTGTACTCCGTTAACATAAAATCGCTGCCAGGGCAGCGATTTTTGTCTAATTTTTTTTTTTTCTTTTTTTTCACTAAAATCGCTGGCACAACAGCGATTTTTTAACTCTAATTTTTTTCCTCCACCTAATATCGCTGCTATGGCAGCGTTTTCATAGAAAAAAAAATTGGCAGCTTTTTGTAAAAACTTTTTTTTGGAACATCGCTGCCCTGGCAGCGTCTTCCTTAATTTTTTTTTCGAAAATCTTTTCTTAATTAGACTGCCTTTTCAGATTTTTTTGTTAAAAAAATTATTTTTTAATAAAAACACTGCCTTGTTTTCAAAACGAAAAATAATTTAAAAAAATAAAAATTGAAGAGAAACGAATTTTAAAAAAAAAGAAAAAAAAATTAACTAAAAAGCTGTCAAGGCACAATTTTCAGCCTTTTGACAGCTTTTTTACAAAAAATAATAATATATATATCTTGATATATATAAAATAATATATACAAAAAAAAAAAATATATCTGCCAAGGCAGCGATTTCAAGATATATATATATTTTTTTTGTAAAAAAGCTGTCAAAAGGCTGAAAATTGTGCCTTGACAGCTTTTTAGTTAATTTTTTTTTCTTTTTTTTTAAAATTCGTTTCTCTTCAATTTTTATTTTTTTAAATTATTTTTCGTTTTGAAAACAAGGCAGTGTTTTTATTAAAAAATAATTTTTTTAACAAAAAAATCTGAAAAGGCAGTCTAATTAAGAAAAGATTTTCGAAAAAAAAATTAAGGAAGACGCTGCCAGGGCAGCGATGTTCCAAAAAAAAGTTTTTACAAAAAGCTGCCAATTTTTTTTTCTATGAAAACGCTGCCATAGCAGCGATATTAGGTGGAGGAAAAAAATTAGAGTTAAAAAATCGCTGTTGTGCCAGCGATTTTAGTGGAAAAAAAAGAAAAAAAAAATTAGACAAAAATCGCTGCCCTGGCAGCGATTTTATGTTAACGGAGTACACGGCGTTAATATGTGTCAGAGGAAAATCGCTCCGGCAGGAGCGATTTTGCCGTTTTGGTTTTAAAAAAATATGATGTGCCCTTTTGGAATTTTTGGCAATTTTTTTTGCCCTTTTGGCTCCAGACTCAACATTATCCCGTGTCATAATATCTTAGCTTTTCTTGGGAAAATGGATTAGAATTCGATAAAAGAGAGTTTCATAAAATCAAGGTGCTCACCCTTCTTTAATAGATTTGCTTAGGAATAAGTTGAAAAAACATGTCATAATTAGCTATTCTTATCTAATTACTCGTATTTTTGTAGGAACATCATATTGAGATAAATTCTTTAACTCTTGAAAAAGGTTAAGTGATACTTTAGGGGCTGAGTGAATATTTAAAAAGAAAATTATTTATAATTGCATTAAAACCGAAGAAAGGTTCACTAAAACCGGAGAAAGGTGCATTTTATTGTAGAGACATAATCATTGTGCTTTAATCATATACTTTACATCTCAAAGTTATTACCACAATCTTTAGTCTTTATACTATGTTATAGAAACTTTGTTGAAATACGTGGTAATTGATGGATTGAATCCACAAATATTGTAGTGTATTATAAACAATATTAGAGTTTATGCTTTCCTACGATATCTAATATAATGCAAATTATTCTTAATGAATCATATGATTATAACCAAAGTGATTTGGTTGGATTTGCTCCTTTATATTTGATTTTTTTTTTAATATTTTGATAATCATGTGGTGTCAAAGGTGCTCTTAACTCATATCACCAACTCTTTGGGGTATTTATATTGTATTTCTGCACTTGTGTTACTTAAAGGCATGTTTTAGGACTTATCACTGTTTGTGTTCACATTATGCATGTTAATAATGCAAATAAATTAAAATAGAGATAAGGTCCGTCTATCAGATTGGATGAGGTTCTAAAAGACGAAATCATATAAATGAAGATAATTAAATTTGAATTTAGAAGCAAAAACAATTCTTTGCCTACATGAATTAATAAACTTGTCACTTTATGAGAAGAACTAAATTTATGTAATTAAAAATAAATTCTAGAATACATACCATAAATAATGAAAAGTAAAATTAAGAGAATATATTCATAAAGTTCCTAAAAAAAATATATATCTTCTCTAAAAGGACAAGAAACTAATTTTAGTTGCAGGATCATTGATGTCAGGACTCTAGTATGAAAATTATGAACTAAAATAATATGATAATTTTGATGATTTTCTATATTGAATATCGAGTTTTTGTATCGATCCAATAAAATTTTCTATATCACTTGCATTTTGAAATATTAAATCCTAATAATCATATAAAATGTTAGTTAAAATGTATTTAGCTACTTGTTTCACAAGTAATTTTAAATCATGAGACATTAATTTTGTTCCTATAATAATAAGAAAGGAAAAAGGACAAATGCTGACGTAAATGATATGCAGACACCCTTTGTCATACTTTTTGGACATTGGTGCACCTGCCGTCCAAAACTATAGCATATATGCCCTTCACTCTAACGAAAGACTAAATAAGGACACGCGGTTGCAATCTTATCCGACAATATGATATTTAATAAATGTCAGGTCGGTGGATAAGATTATGACATGTGTATGTCCGTCAGTATAAAAGGTATACATACTCTAGTTTTTGGACCACAGGGGTACCAATGTCCCAAAAGTATGACGGATGATATCTGCATACCATTTACGATAGTTCGGAGATATATTTGTCCTTTTTTCCTAATAAAAATATTAGCTGAATTTGGGAATGATATTATCATTGAGAGTTTTGATAATGAAAAGGTTTAACATATAATTTAGAGATTCAAACTTGTCGATATAGTTTGACGTATCTCTTTTCATCTTAAAATTCATTAGTTTTATTCACTTTATAATACAAGAATATTTTTACACCAAAAGCAATTGAATGCACTTTTTCGGGTGAGCATAAGTTGTTTTCCTTTACAACAATTTCAATTCATTTCTATTGTTTTAATATTCAAAATTTCAACCTTAAAAGCTATTACAATTTTGAAGACATCACATGCAAATGTTAGTACTTACCACTAAATGTGGGATTCATACCTTTATTGATTTCACTCATTTTATTATCAAGTACGCTTAAAGTTAAGACTTAGCAAGAAAAATAATAACCAAACAAGAAATAAATAATCAAAAAGATACTTCCTACATAAACTTAAAAGAGCATAATACAATACTGCCATATATATTATTATTGACATTAAAAACATTGTAATGTTATTCAAGACTCTACACAAAAAAAAAAAAAAGAATGATTCAATAATATCTCATTATTCAAAAATAAACATAATAAATAGGAATCAAGAGCTAGCTCTTAATATTCAAAGAAAATTAGTTGATACCAAACCATTACTTATTTATTTGTTATGTAGTTTCACACACAAGTTTGATATTCAATATCCCTCTTCTATGAATCAAAATAAGATCAAATAAAAGGAGTCAAAAAAGATCAATAGATAACAATTCATCTTGAAGAATCACTTGCATTTGAGAGCAGTTTTGATCTTATGAATTTTATGACAGATGATGTCATTTGTATCTATGATTGACTTCTCTGGAAGATCTGTTGTGGGAAGATTGTTCACCAACATTTAAAACCTCACAGTCACCAGTCATCCACTATAAAATTCATAATTATTTCCACCATTGTTATTAACTGCAGAATAATTTTGAGATAAATTAGGAACTATCGAAATTCCACTAGGAAAGAAATCCACACAAGAAGAGTCCCCCCCCCCCCCCCCCTTTCAACACCATGTTCATTTTTGAAGAATCAACTATTGCATAGACTAAAAGGGAACCTGTTGCATCCGTGCAAGTGTCTTGAAAGATCAACATGTTATTTTGATTAGCAATGATGTCAACCCCCTACATTTTCAAATAAAAAAAATCTTATTAATAAATCAACAATAAGATAAAATAATAAACTCTGTCATGTTTCTAAAATAAGCACCAATTGATCACTCACATCAGCACATAACAGAGAGACGCTACTCTCAAGATTTTGACCCTTAGTAATATGGACAATATTTTGTATAAAACCACTATAGGATAAGATATCCCATTGGCTACTCATATTTTTATTAGTGAAGAATTCAAACAAACATTGTGGTTTTATTGGCAATTGAATTGTCTTTGTGGCACTTAAAATCACACCGATAGGTTCACCAGGGTCACTTATATTCTTCTTCATCATTAAATTTTCATCTTGTACATTTTCTATTTAAATTGTTTTCCACTGGCAAGAGGTCGCACAAATTCCCGCACAAAAATTGTGAGCCATTCGTTGAGACAATACTCCCATACCTATCTTACCCTTTGAATCAACTGCCCAAAATAAAAATTTATCAAAATTCATTTTTTCTAATTGGTATTCAAATGTGTAAGGACTTGCGCAATATTAAAATATTCATGATTACATGTGGAATCAACAAATGATGCCATCACTCTCAGGAACACAAATTTCCTTTGGAAAGAGGACATCCACCTTTGTGCACCAAATCCTAGACCATCTCTGATCAAAGGGAGATACAAATGATGAACAAAAATTTCATCATATTCCATATGCTCGATCAAAATAATCTGAAAATATTATATCAATATTAAGTCACTAAATAAAAAAATATTAACTTACATGAACTATTAACCTAATTACCAATTAAAGTAAAATAATCATTGTTTGAGACAACTTAGAAAACTCAGCAACCAAATCATGGACTCAATCACAAGGAATGTATCCTACCAAAAAATTCATGATGGTGTTACAAATAAATATGATAGCAGGGAGCGTGCACAATTTTTGTGTCAGACACAAGATCTAAAATTTAGAGGAACATTGTAGGCAATTTTTTGCAAAAGAAATTAAAGTAACATAATTGTGTATCTAAATGTATTAATTCAAACAAATCTGAAAGTAATGATATACCTTAATTCATAGATTATAAATTTATAATTAAAAGATATAGAATATTCTCAATGATCTCATTTCTAATTAAAAGTTTACTAATTATGAAAACACAAAATGTATTGCTATGAATTTGATGATGGTGTAATTTCAAGAATTACAAAAGCATCTTAAAACACAAAATACAAATATAACGTTCAGAATTAAGATACAACTTTCAGTGGACTCAACTGACTCTATATAAGAAATTGTCAAGCAAAAATAAAAACTAGAAGCAAATGTCAAGAGAATCAATTTTAGAAAATTCTCAAAATAGAATGAACAAGAAACCCAATCATTAAAAAAAAAACTTGAAATTATGAAGACCTGCATGAGACGCAGATTAAAAATCAATGTAAGTTTAATTACCTTAGAGTAACCATTAGGCATATCTTGAATAATGCAACCAGAAGAGAGCCTTCCACATTTTTCAATTTTATATTGTTGCGAACCTTCTTTGATTGTGTCGATGGACACATCCTTAATAATCCAAGTACCTTCAGCATGTTTTTGACAAAAATATAAAAACTCTATTTCATGGACAGGAACCAGATTTGAATTAATTTGTAATTTAGTTTCAACCTGCAAATTAACACTTTCAAACTATTAGTGTAAAAAATAATATAAAAATTAGATATGTAATTTTCATCAAAATAATGAGTAAGAAATAATACAAGAGGTCATGACGTTATAATGTTTTGTGTCAATCGTCGAGGAGATGTTAGGTGATTATACAAGAGAATATTTGTACACGTCATTTGAATTTTCTTTAGACCAAACTTATAGGCCAAAGAGAGTCTTGAAGCAAAAGCTAAAGTTCTATAGCTTTCTGTGTCAGAGATGAAATACAAGATTTTATTTTTTTAAGCTAAATTGTTAAAGCTAAATGAAGGAAGGATTACAATATTACATTTCCAAGCAATTACTTTTTCATGACCCGAGCCTACACCCTTGACGTGGCTGGCACTCAAGAACCATTGTTGGTCCCCAAGAGAACCTTCATCCTGGCTGACTATAAGTAGAAGACTAACTCAAGCTTACTATTCTTAAAACTGATTAAAATTAATTGAACTCAAATTACAAAGTTTTAACTCAAATGATTAACTCTGAATATAATATTATATTCAACTAGCCAAAAATAGGCAACTCAAGTCTTTAAAACATTTAGCAAAATAAATGAAACACACTTCTCAAACTCTATTGTCTATCTATGAAGCCTTTAAATGACAAAGATGAAAATCAGGACAAGACCCACGACATCCTAACAAAATTGAAAGTAACTGGAATCCTTCGGAAGCAAGGAGGCTCACCATAGCAAAACTCGAATTGCAAGTGGTATCAACGAAGCTTTTCTTGATGACCCTGAATACATGTATTTGCATCATAAAAGATGCAGGCCAAATGGCATCAGTACATGAAATATACTAGCATGTAAGGGGAATTCTAAACCATAAACATAAGCTTCAACTGATGGAAAAGAAACATACTTACCTCTTCTCAAACTCACTCAACTGAACTCAATCTCTCCTCAAGAATAGGATACTCAAATCAAGGAAACATAGTTCAATTCAACTCAGAGAAATAGGGCTCAACTCAACAATAAGATACTCAACTTTGTGAAACATAGTTCAACTCAACTCAACGAAATAGGGCTCAACTCATCAATGAGATACTCAACTCAAGATAAAGCACAGTAAAAGATGAAATATATGAAAATCTTTTAAAATAGAAGATAGCAGCTCAATGTATTGAAGAATACAATAATAACTCAGCTTGTTAATAAAATACAATATAACTGTTTGGGAGATTCTCTAACCGACAACCATCACTATGAGTTGTGTGATGATATAGTGTTTAGCCCACGCTGCCAGAACTGTCCTATACTTTGCCGGAGTATAAGACCTACTAACTAAGTGGATCCACTAGTTTATGCTTAAAAGCAATAAAGAATCATCTAAAAAGTATAACCCTTTCTACGCACGTTGGCTATATGGTTTATAGGGGCTGTGAGTTGTTAGAACTCTCCCCCATATCGGTGCTCAATACTACTCCTAAAATATAACTTAGCACATATGATGAAAAACATTTCTCTTCCTCTTGTTTGAGATAATCACTCAAAAGATTTCTCTAAAAAGAGATAGTACTCAAAACTCCTCTTAAACTCTTTTGGAAATCTCAGTTTCCTCCTCTTTTAAATGTGAAAACATGTAACACCCCGTAAACTAGTAGGCTTAACTATAGCTTGTCGTAAGGGTTAGAGTCATAAATTTAGCTTTTCGTACTTAGAATTAAAGGTTTAGGGTCAAAACGTCAAGGTACGACTCCCCAAGGACCAACCAAGGGTCCTTGAGGAGGACAATATACATTTTTCCCTAAAATCTGCCTAAGACCTTTACCTACGGCAGAGCTCACCACGGGTCGTCATCATCACCACGACCCGTCAAACAGGTCGTGAAGGATTTCAGCCTGATAGTGCTTCATTATTTGGGCATAACTTTTTACTCTGATATGGGATTTGGGCAAACTCAGTGACGTTGGAAAGAGGACTTAGAGACCTTTAATTTGATAGGTCATGGGCCACCCCTCTTCCCCTAAAAACAACCTCTTGTTCACGACCCCTCCCATGGCCCGTGGTGGCCTTTGCGAGCCGTCTAGTGGATCATGGAGAGGGTCCCTATTTTGGGCAGCCTTGTGAAGCTACTACCTTACCACCACGAGTGGTCCCACGATCTGTGGTGACCACCATGAGCCGTCTAGGATCTCGTGGGAGGTAGGAAGCCTTCTTTAGCTACTGCCTAGACATCATGGGCACCACCACGAGCTGTGGTGCCCTTCATGACTTGTGTGCGCACTCGTGGAGGGTTTCAAGGCCCAATTCTCTAGCTCATGGCTTGCAATTAGCCCCTAGATTAGTTTACTAGATTCTGAGGTGTTACAACAAGGATCAATGATGATGACTTCTCATATTCTAGGTCCGGTGGACATGGGCGTCCTCAATTCCAGCAAAAGATTTCCAGTCAAGGTTGTTCTAATGCACTGACTCCTAAGTTCAACAAAGATAGGGTGTCTAATCCTAAACCTCAAAAAGGTGGTGGTAATTAGAGCTATCAAAATTGGTTTAGACCGTTAAGTCGACCTAACCTAACCCTTGAATTATGTGGGGTTGGGCCAAATTTTTTTGGCCCATTTTTTTTTGGATGACAAGGGAAACTCGCAGCCGCTACCCTTTGGTGCGTACAGGGTGAAACTCCCGCTCCTATGCAATAGCTCGCAAACCACATAGGAGAGGTAAATCACACTAGGCAAGCCAGGTGTAACGAGCTCGATCCAGAATGCAAATCCCTTGGCCCATTTAGGAACGACGCTTTTTAACCCAACCTCATTGACCCACTAGCCTTGTAGGCCCAACCCGCGAGCCTTAGAGGCCATCCCGTGGGCTATGAATGTTAAGAATATTTACTATATATATATATATATATTATGTAATGTTTTATTATTAAAGATTCTGTCAATAAATATTTTTAAAAATATAAAATCAGGTCTAACTCTTTTGCATATCTTTTACATTTTAGGGCCATTAGCCCACTAAATTTTCTTATTAGCATACATATTATCCACTAGGATTTTAATTCATTTTAATTTTGATATTAATGGTGGAGATGGTATTATAATAGTTACGTGATGAAGACTACTCCGAAAGATTGACGAAGATGGTGGCTACGTAGAGGATTTTTGGTGATGGCAGCTAGAAGGACTGAAGAAGAGCAGAGGAGGGTAATGAAGAAAGAAGAAGAAACAAAAAAAGAAAAAGAAAATGAAGTTAATAAAATAAGAAAAAAACAAAATGAAACTAAAGATTAAAAATCTATCTATATATAAAAGGAGAAGAAAAAGTGCCACATGTCAGCACCACACTAAATCAGATTTTTTAAAAATTAAAATTAATTATCTGTATGTATTTATTTTTAAAAAAACTCTAACGTTGTGGTCCTTTTTTTGTGGAAATGTATATTTTAAATTTTAACCATCTTTCCACAATCTCCTCATTTAAAGAAAAAACAAAAATGTAGATAATAATAATAATAATAATAATAATAATAGTAATAATAATCTATATATAGATATACTCCATAATTTATCTGTATATTAAAAATCAGAAAAAAATTTTACCACAAAAAAGAATTAAATTAAAATCTAAAAATGTAAAAATAAAAATATTTTTTTAAATAAACCCGTAAAAACCATAAGTCATCAAATATTGAAAATAAAAACTTATAAATAAAAATAATTGTTATTTATTTTTAACATGTTTTGGACTCTTAAATTTTTTATAAATGTTTATTGTCAGCACTACCAAAAAAAACAAAATTTGTAAATTATTAAAATTAATTGGAATTCTAAAAATAAAAATAGAAATTTCAAACACTAAAATAGAGCTATCAATATGGGCTAGGCCCGTTGGGCCGGCCTGGCCTAACCCGGGATTTAATAGGGCTGGGCTAAGATTTTTGGAGCCTATTTAAGAAAAGGGCTTTTTAGCCCGGCCTGAATAAGCCTGCTGATTTGTGGGGCTTGAGAAATATAGGTAGGGCCAGCCCGTGGGCCAAATAAAAATAATTAAAAAAATATAATATAATATTAAAATTAAAGAGAGTCCAAACTCAAAATCTATTTAATATTTAACTAATTGAAACCGCATATAAATTACAAATGAAAATGAAGATGTTAAGACAACCTTGCCACAAGCTGATTCAAATATGCTTGA
>NW_006239624.1:69557-70365 GCF_000226075.1 Solanum tuberosum | reverse complement strand
CTTAATAAATATTATAAAGATAATTTTATCTGTGGATTTGATTAACAAGTAGTAACATTAACACCATGTAATATTGTTTTGTCGATATTTATGACAATTTTTTTAAATTATAATTTATAATTTATTTTAATAAGTATAAAAAAAGTATAATTTTAAAAAAAGTGGGCTGGCCCGGCAAGCCTGTAGCCCACGTACTTGTGGGCTGGGCCGACCATTTTCTGGCCCACACCAAAAATGGGCTAGCCCGGCCTGACTCGTAAAATGTGAAAGCCTGTATGGGTTAGCCCGAATGGGGTGGGCTAGCCCATATTGACAGCTCTACACTAAAATGAAAATTAAAATTAAAATTAATTTTTTTTTTTAAAAAAAGCTCAACGTTGTGGTGCTTTTTTTGGAAAGGTATTTTTTAAATTTGAACCATCTAACTGTACATTAGTGAAAAAAATAAGAAATAAAAAAATATTTTAACTGCACATTAACTTCCCACTTCTATCCTAAAATAAAAGGAGTGGTTAGTGATAAAATATTCAAACAAACGGATAGTTCTTCCCCAATCAACGTAACTGTTTTCCAAAAAATTCTTTATCCTTCTTAAAAGAAGGCACAAATTTATGATCATAATCGAGTCAAGAAAAAATGATTGAGAAAAATCAAGAGAAGTTGAACAATTAAGTGAGCAATTCATATCTCAAGAAAGAGGAGTTCGTTAGAAACTATGGTACCGAACAAACTTTGTGGTAATTATGGGAAAATCTCACTTTTTTGAGGCCTATGTGTTTTTTCTTCCTATTTTGTTAGGAAATATGTT
>NW_006239624.1:67117-69399 GCF_000226075.1 Solanum tuberosum | reverse complement strand
TTTAATTATGTTGTGACTATGGATTATTTTTTGATTTTTAATATTGAGTATGATAATATTTAGATGTGAAATAATTTATCTTTAGGTTGAATATTTACAAGATTTTGCATATATGCTTGAAAGTTTTTTAAAGCAATCATGAATTCACGTAAGTTTTATCTTTATTTTTTTTTAAATGGAAGCAACCAAGAAAGTAAGTTTATTGATCAAAGCAGAAAATCAAAAGACATCAATGAAGATAGTTTCATGAAATAATATTAATGGCCTAGATAGTGACGATGAATCTCTCAATAACATTGAAAAAGTACATGAAGATCATCTCCATATTTCAATGTTAAACTTTCACTCTTTCAACGAGTAGAGAATTAGTCAAAAACTTTTAAAATTGAGCATTTTTTTCCAGGAAAATATATACATATACGTATGTACATATTAGAAATTAAATATATTATATTTTAAATAATCTGAAAGTTAATTATATGTTTTATAAGTCCATTACTTTTTGTTTTAGTTTTAAATTTTTAATACTTATTCATATATATATGCAACTTCAGTTTATGATCACTAATTTAATAATTACGTAAAATTAATTTTATATAATCTATTAATTAAAATTAAAATACAATTTACAAATTTTAATCAATCTTTTTTAATCTGTATTTAAAAAATAGACGGAAAAAGAATGCTATTATAAAAAAATTTATGCAAAAAAAAATAGTGAAAACATATATAAAAGGTGTTATAATGAAGTTTATTAACATTATCTACTTCTACTAAATTACACGTAAAAAATATTAAAAAGAAAAAACTAAAAAAATTCTAACCGCAGACGTTAACTCTCTACTTCTAAAATTGTTTTAAAAGATGTTATAATAAAGTTTATTAAAATTAGTTTATAAATAACTAAAAATTAAATAGTTTGAAATTGCAATTTAAGATTATAAAATATAAATAAAAAAAGAAATAATTTAATTAAAATTTTAAATTTGAACCATCTAATTGCACAATAATAATAATAATAATAATAATAATAATAATAATAATAATTATAATAATAATAATCTATATATAGATATATTATTTATCTGTATATTATAAAAATCATAAAAAAACTTACCACAAAGAAGAATTAAATTAAAATCTAAAAATGTAAAAATAATTTTTTTAATAAAATAAACCAGTAAAAACATAAATCATCAAATATTGAAAATAAAACTAATAAATAAAAAGATAATTGTTATATATATTTTTAACACGTTTTGGACTCTTAAAAAATTTATAATGTTTATTGTCTGCACTACCAAAAAAAAACAAAATTTGTAAATTATTAAAATTAATTGGAATTCTAAAAATAAAAATAGAAATTTCAAACACAAAAAAGAAAATTAAAAAAAAAATATATTTTCTAAAAAAGCTCAACGTTGTGGTCCTTTTTTTGGAAAGGTATTTTTAAAATTTGAACCATCTAACTGCACTATTTTTATTTAATAATAATGAAAAAAAAGAAATAAAAAAATAATTTAACTGCACATTAACTTCCCACTTCCATCCTAAATAAAAGGAGTGGTTAGTGATAAAATATTCAAACAAACGGATAATTCTTCACCAATCGACGTAATTGTTTTTCAAAAATTTCATTATCCTTTTTAAAATTAGTTTATAAATAACTAAAAATTAAATAGTTTGAAATTGCAATTTAAGATTATAAAATAAAAAAATAATAAAAAATAATAATTTAATTAAAATTTAAAAATATGTGTAAACTTACTCAGTAACCACCACAAAAATTAAATTTTTTTAAATAAAAACTGCAAACTCAAATAAAAAAAATTAAAACAAAAAAAACAAAAAAAAGGTCAACCTCTACCCCCAACACAATATACATATGCATGCTTAATCTCACACATTAAAAAAGGGCAAAAGCTTTTGGAGAGAACAATTAAGAAAAATAATTGATTTCGAAAATATTAAGACACATTCGTATTTTTAGATTGCATTGTATCATTAATAAAATACGTATTAACTAATTACAAATAAGTATTAACTAATTATGAATACGTGGCTAAAATAATTGTTCCATGCATAATGGAGTCTTTTAAAAACAAAACTTATATTGAATTCACAAAATTAATTTAAAAAATTTAACAATTTAAGTTTTATAAAATAAAAATTTTAAATCTAATAATTACTAATATGGACAACAATGAATTTGAAATACATTCAGTTGTTTCCACAAAAATGTAGGCAACAATGAATATGTTAAAATAACAGTATTTATAATT
>NW_006239624.1:2636-67000 GCF_000226075.1 Solanum tuberosum | reverse complement strand
ATATAATCTAAAATATAAATCATGTTTTTAATGTACTTAATTTTTAAACTATTCCATAACTTAATGTAATGCTTATTAGTTATAACTATCACATATTTAACTTTTATAGTGGATATACAATTTTTCAACTCAAAAATAATTTTTTTTATAATTGAAGAGTCAGTCTTCCTTTTTTATATATAAAAAAAAATGTTTAGTTTACTTAGATAACACTTAGAGGAGTAGAAACATAGAAACTTGATCAATATGAAATGAATAAAGAGATTTCATGTAGTTTTGTACACAACTTTTAAATTGACCATTAACATGAGGAATTTATTATTCAGATAAATATTTTAAAATCATTACGAATTTTTTTTGAAAATGAATAAATTATTTAATTTACGCAAAATCTCTCTATTGAAAGAAAATAATAAATAATTTTTTTCTATATAATAATTTGAGAGAGTGTACCAACATATTCTCTTAATTCTTTCATTCTTATTTATTTTTAATCATAATATATTTTTGAAACGTTTGTATAAGAAATATATAATTATCATATTTAGTTTTATCAAAAATGTTATTTGATGATCGTGCGCATGCATTTATATGATTTGTTCCTTTAGTTATATAAAATTTTATGATATTAAGTACATTGCATGAAAAATATGATGATAATTATATTTTAATAAAATCAAAATGATGTAATATATTTGAACAATTAAATAAATTTTAATAATCTCCGCGCAACGCGCGGGCACATATACTAGTTAAAATTAACACCTGACAGATAATAACTTGTGCGTGATTATTTACAACACTTTAAAATTGTTTAAGAGGGTATTAGGACCTGCAAAATTAAAGTGTCTTTTACAAAACATGTCTTAATTTAATGGGATAATTATGTATTTTCTCAAACAAAAATAACACTACTTGAGAGCCCTTTTTGTTAATATTCTCAGTTTCTTTCTTTTTCCTTTTGTCTTTTTGAGTAATCTTTGGCTTTTGAGAGCTGAGAGGTTTTAACTTGGCTACCATTGTTTTTGGGTTGAGGGTTTATCCTCAAAAATATAGAGCTCTGAAATGGCGATGGGTGCCCTTCAGTCCGGCTGCTCAGTTGCCTTCGCACGGGCTTTACGGTCTCGCACTTTTACAACCATCTCCAGCACCGTCACAGTACCCTCACTCAAGAAGGCTTCTCAAATGGAGACGCGCCTCCTCCTTGGCTTGTCTGAGGAACAACTTCAGCAACTTGCCCTCGACTTTGGTCAGGTTTGTTTAGCCCAGCAATTTATTGCCATTCATTAACAAGTAGTAATTAATTACTTTGTTTAATGTGCATAGAAAAGTTTTAGAGGTAAGCAACTATATCATCTCCTCTACAAGAGAAAGGTCAAGGAAATTCAGGAATTTAGCCAGCGTGAGTTTTTCTTTGTGTTGGAAATCTATCTATAATTTTGTTTATTTTATGCCATAGTCTTTTTAATTTTTATGCTTTCTCTTTCATTTTGTAATTACTACTATTTTTTGGATAGTACCATTGGAATTTAGGAACGATTTACAGGAAGCAGGATGGAGGGTTGGGAGGTCCCCAATTCATAAAGCAGTCACTGCAGCTGATGGGACCACTAAGGTGAACATTGTTAAATGCTTATATTTTGGTTATGCTGTGTGCTAGTGTAGTAGTTTTGTCACCGTTTGCATTTAGAATTATGATGCTATAGATATCTTTGGGTAATAAACTTTCTTGCGTGCTAACTTTGGTTGACTGATCACAATGCATTTTGGCACGCGGTGTCTCCATTTTGTATATGTCTGGTGCCTCCGTAATACCATGGAGTACTGGCCTTTTGTAGTTTGAAAAGCCAAAAGCATAAAAAAGATAGAGCTAGGGGACTTCGAGTGAAAACCATGAATAAAAGTGCACTCGTCTTCGAAGTAAGGTGCACATTTTCCAAAAACACAAGAAGTTCCAAATATATGTTATAACATCAAGTTGCTACAAAGCTGCTAATTTCAGCATCCAATATACAATAATGACAATATTAATTCTAATGAAACAATTCTAATTTAGAATATAAATTCACTAAGACCAAAGAAAGATAACTTCAATCACAAAATTAATTAAAGAAAGATAGTTTCAATCACAAAATTAATTCTTATATTTGGCTAGTCAACTATTAGAAAATCAAGCTGCAGTATTTGACCTATATTCAATCACTTTAGTTATTGAACTAAAGAGAGTAGAAGAAATAAGCAAATAGAGAACTCTCCAAAGAGAAGTAGCAATAGTTTTTGTGTATGAAAAATTACAAGAACCAAAGTTGGAAGTTGTCTGAAGAATAAAACAAAAAGAAGAAAAACCAAAGAAAGCAGAGAAACTGTAGTAGAAGAAGAGGGGTTACAAAGAAGAAAAAGACGAGGGCAATGAAATGTTGATGCGCATGTGAGGAGGATAACTAGTATCTACATGCCAAAGGGTCATATTTTTCCCGTTGTTTAGTTTTTCCATTTTTAAAATTCAAATTCTAAGAACTGATCATTTTTTGTTGAAGCAGTCTAGGCCTCATTTTTTGAAGTATGCTGTTCTCATAAGGACTAGTTTCACCTATGAGAGCTCCTGCTTTGCATTGCTGTGTCCCTTCAAGTGATGTAGTGATGATTTCTAATAACACTGGCTTTTCAACCTTCCTTTTGATCCTTCAGTGGAAGTTGATTTTCTTGTCAATGGATTGCATAATATTGTGAATCTGTCCTGCCATGCACTATCCAATGTTAAACCTGCTCTGCTCAAATACCCTACTAGCCCTAGAATAAATATACAAATTAGTGGCTTAACCTCATTGTAAATGGATGGAGAAGTATCAACCAAAAACTATAGTTAGTGTCGTATGACTTCTTCGATCAAGAGAGAGTAGAAAGTGATTTTAGTATGTGTACTGTCTATATGGTGGGAGGAGTTGTTCATGTCTTTAGAAGTTAGAATTGATATGTCTGTGTGCTGGCGTTTTGAAGACAACTATTTTATTGTGTAAAATTGATTTTGATTTTTGCTGACTAGTTAAATGTTGACATGGTGGTTAATGGTGGTACCAAACACCCCATAGGGGATTCTTATTTTTGAATGACCGATAATATTCTTATTAGCACAATGGTTGCCTTCTGGAAGAGACATCATGAATTTTTGTTCTGGTGCTAAGGAGCTATTAGATCTAGAGTTTACCCCTCATGCTAAGGGCCTATTTTGGAGATGCGATATGAAATCATGATTTCAAATCAGATTGATTTGAAGTTCAAGTTTTGTTTGGACATACAATTTAGATTTCTTAAGTCGTATTTTTTCTCGTAAATATGAAACCGTATAAGTTGTGAAAAGTATCAAAATTTTTCCAATTCTTATACAATCTTATGAAACGAGCAAACCATAACTCATAAACAAGATACCGCTATATCCTAAGGCGCGGCATTGATAAATCGCATATCCTCACCTTTTATAAATAAATGTTTGTAATTACAATGGATCAGCTAAAGCAATGCTCCCAGGGTTCCCAAACAAAATTTTCGAAGTCCCCTCAGGGCTTTTGAATTCCTCTCCAGTGGTCTTTCACCGTTAGTGTTTGCGACTTTTCATATTCAATCGCTTCTCCTCCATCTTTTTCTTTCTCCGAGATGAAAAACATGAATGATTTGAATGGGTGGAGAGTACTAGATTCTCAATGAGAAGGATGATTTTGAGCAAAAATGCACTTATATGTCTAAGCAAGATATTTTGTGAAGCTTTTGTCAACAAAGGGAAGAGCTTTAAATCGTGGAGATGTAGAGATATTTCTACCTACATTTATTGCACACAAAAGTTAAATATATATGGTAGATTTATTTCACTCATTGCAGTCAAAGGCCATAGCAGGTCAATTATTATTATTCCAAAAAACAAATTCAATGAAGAGTGGGGGAGACTTGCTAACAAAATAGAGTTGTATATTAATGAAAAATCAAGTACAATAGGTGTAACTATCACACCAAGAGCCCAACTAAATAAACCCTTTATTAGAAACGGAAATAACAAAGAGGCGATTGCAAAAAGTAAATGGATTCAGCGGATTGAAGAAAAGGAAAGCACACAGGAGGAAAATGCTCTATTACACAGATGCTTGGTGGAAAGATTCACTGGTGGTGAAGAGGCCCCTACCCGAAATGATGTGAGGAGATGGGCTGGCCAAACGTGGAAAGGAACCCCCAATTTACAAGTTGTATGATATGAACGATTTTCTTTTCCTGTTCAAATTCCAATCAAGAAGAGACGCAAAGCTTATCATCAAGGGTGATTGGAGAGACGAGGCCAAACCCTGAATCTTGAATGGTGGTCGCTGATGCATATCAACTGATATTTGGCAAGTCCAAATCTCCGACGGGGTGTTCTGAATTTGTTCAGAACCCCGTGCACGCAAACGAGATATGCAATCCTACCAAATTTGATATTCCAGACTCAATGGAGCAGTCAAAATTCCTATATGAGGTCATCTCAGCAAAAAGTGGGTCCCACCTCCAAACTTCGTTTTAAGTCATCATACACTGCTTATGTCCTGGAGGTCATTACAACATACACAGAGGTGACGTGGAGGTCATTACAACATACACAGAAATGACCAATGACCTGGAGGTCATTACAACATACACTGCTTATGTGCTATATATTGCTTTCTCACCTCACTATAATTACCCAAAGCAAAATTAATCCTGATAAAGAAAAACTTAAGTCTTATCCTATGGAGAGAACTAAGCATGTGGGAACAGTACCACTTAGGGAACCTGAGAATGCCTGGTTTGACAGTTTGTTGCACAACAGATGTGTCTTTGTGTGAGCCTTCTTTCAAACAATACCATGAACCTCCTTTGATTGATGCACATCACTTTTGCCTTCTAACTTGTGGGCTTCTGACCAAGATCTGGTCCCTTGGTTCGGGTTACCCATTTTGTTCAAGGTGAGTCCAGCCAATTATATGACCAACACTGTTGAATTGACTTGAATCTCTAACTTGTGGGTTTCTGACCAAGATCTGGTCCCTTGGTTCGGGTTACCCATTTTGTTCAAGGTGAGTCCAGCCAATTATATGACCAACACTGTTGAGTTGGCTTGAATCTACCTCGGAAATGGAGATATTAATGCATATGAAATCTGATAACCAAAGTATATATGTAATGTATGTTGGTGTTCTGAATATTCAAAAGCTTCTTTCCCTTCCTTCGTTTGAAGGAATGAAGATGTTAAAAATCACCCGCTAAATTTGTTATGGACATTACTGGCAGACCCTGTTTCTGTCTTTTGGGTGACATAACTCTGTTAACATGGAAGGATGTTGTGTTCACATCTAGCTTGTGAAGGAGAGCAACTTGTACGACTCAGAAAATGGACTTACGTCACATGCTATATACAAGTTGTGGTTGTGCACTAAGACTGTTTCTATTTTATTTGTCTTGATATTCTTAGGCAAGTCTATCCTACGATTTTTTTATTTTAGTTATAGTTATGTTTTAGAAGGTTAAATTCTTTTGTGCAGTACACTTCTCTTTCTTGCCCATCTTTCCCCTCTTTCACTATCTTACGATTCCTGCAAATAAACTTCAGTTGCTAATAAAACTCGAAGATAACCGACTGGTCGAGACTGTTGGAATTCCAGTTAAAGACAATGATGGTTCATTTCGCTTGACAGCATGTGTTTCATCTCAGGTAATTCATTGTGGTCATGGATTAAACATATGCTCTCTGCACTAACTATTAAAAACCTATGTGGTTTTAATCATTATTCTGCCACCATGGTCATTCATTTTTGTGCTAATCAGGTGGGCTGCCCGTTGCGCTGTTCGTTCTGTGCGACTGGCAAGGGAGGATTCTCAAGGAACCTTAAGAGCCATGAAATCGTTGAGCAGGTTCTCTTTGCATCTCTATTATGCTAATATTTTTGTCCCTAATATAGCGACGTCTTCATACTTTCTTCTCTGTAGCTATAAACGTTACATTGTGGGATTTTCAATAGATTTTCTGTCCATCATTTTTGCTTGATCATTCAAAATAGAGATGTAGATGACCTATGCACAGACCATAGTTGCTAAAATGTAAAGCATCATATTTAACTCTTTAGCTTAATCAGTCATGGTTCTGATCTGTACACTTGATCACCCTCGAGAGGATTGTGTTGTTGGGCTTGTGTTGTTTTTTGTTTTGTGGTGGATGCCAAATTCAAGAACATGGTATGTCTTTGTGGCACAAACTTGTGGGGACCATTTTTATTTGTAATTACCTGGTGCAGGTCTTGGCAATAGAAGAGCTATTCAAGCAGAGAGTGACAAATGTTGTGTTTATGGGCATGGGTGAGCCAATGTTGAACATGAAAGAAGTCCTTGAAGCACACCGTTGCCTGAATAAGGTCTGGTAGCATCTGTGATATGACTTTCTTTGTTCATGTCAGTTCCTCCATCAAGTCTGACATGTTGAACTATTAGTATTTTCAATCCTTTTTCTGAAAGTATTTATTTTATATGTTTTTCTTTGGATAAGAGGCTCCATAAGTTTTGTTGCCTTCATGAACATTGATAGATTCTGAAATTATATGCTGTTTCAATTGCTTAAACATGCATGTCATTGCATTGCAAGCTGCTTCTTGAGTAGGTTTTGATCAATATTCACCTTTGAAATATTAGGGGACTTGGTACTTACACCCTTTCACAGAGTAAAAGTATCTTGTTAAAAAATGAAAAAGTCCAAGGCTTGGGCAATCCTCTTCCCTTCAAGCTATTTTTTGAGGTGTGTGTTAGGCCCAAGGCCAATTTCAACATGTTATGAGAGCAGGACCCATCTCACTTGATGTTGGGCCCCCAAATTAAACTTTTCCATGCACCAGATGTCCAGCCCTGGGTGTGAGTCTATGTTGCTCGGACTCTTCAAAAATGTCAATGGGTGCGTGTCGGATTCTCCAAAAGTAGGGTATTTTTGGAGAATTCGACACGGGTGCAGCATCGAAAGTGAAGTGTCCGTGCAACTTAGGTGTGAGTTGGGTGTTAAAGAATGAAAAAGTCCACTCAATGGTTAATGAGATGTGTGGTCTCCTTATAATACTTGGGGAATCCTGCTCCCTTCAAGCTAGCTTTTGAGGTGTGAGTCAAGCCCAATTTTAACCTATCTCAAAAATGCAAGTCATTTGAGAGATCTATTGTTTGTGCTAGAGAAATGTTTCCCTTTAAATGTAAATTGAACTTGATGAAATAATATTAAGGCATTGGACAGTCTGCCAGGAGTTGATGCAAAAATGCTGGGATTGGAAATTACTAAAATTAATATTTTCCATATAATTGGCCTTTAAGTTCTGTATGAAAGCAGCATATCGCTACATGTTATTTCATAACTAGAATTCTTAAAAACTGTGTAGTATGAAATTTGAATTATTTGTTTTCTTATAAGGATATTCTGATTGGGCAAAGGATGATTACAATTTCAACAGTTGGAGTTCCGAACACCATAAAGAAGCTTGCATCTTACAAACTTCAGTCTACGCTGGCTCTCAGGTAGTAGTTTCTCTGTCTACTTCCTCAAACCCTCCTCCCAACAACACAAACAAAACGCAATAAAAGGAAAGAAATGTATCAATAAAAAAAGGATAAATATAAAAAGGTACATAAACATATCTACTTTTGAATTTGGTTTGGCCACACTTATCTTGCATATGATAGCTGAACAATACATGTTTGGTGGCAGATAATTCTGGCTTGTTCAATATTAACTTCTAGCTGTGTCCACGAGATTCAGACCATTTTTGCACTGCTATAATAGTGGTGTGGGTGCTTATTTCCTTCATGAAATATTTATGTTGTATGGAATCCTCTGAGCCCTCTCTATATATGCATATAAAAAGATTATTGTGGGCCCTTACTTTACAGCATAGAGATTTTCTTGTGCCCCTTCTCATAATGTCCTTTTTTAACCCCTCCCAGGAGCTCTCACCTTTTTGCTCGCTTGGTAGCTCGAACTCACAACCTTATGCTTGTGAGTGAGGGGTGCTTACCATCCGAGCAACTCTCATTGTCCATAATGTCCTCCTATCCTCCTGATGTGTGCCTCTTTATTTTTCTTTTGGGAATTGTTCTACTCCACATGTGGACTAAATTTGAACCTACATTAGGAACACACGAATATGGTGTGCCATTGAATCTCTAGTGACGACTTTAGCTTAAGAACCATGACGCAAACACATTTTAGTAGCAAGACAGTTGATAACCCACTTAATTGCAGAGAAGTGTGGCCAATAAAATTTGACAAAATGTAACAAAGCAAGGTGTACTGAGATTGTGTCCTGCATCTTGTTTTCTTACAACTGATTACTAACACCAGATTTGGTAATTTAGAGAGTGATTATGTTCAAATTCAAAGGTTTAGGCAAGGAATTTAAACTGGACATTTCAAATATTGGTGGAACTTGATGCTTTTATTTTTCTTTCTTGAATCTGGTAACAATTTCTGTTAATTTCAGTACTTAGGCAGTACTTGAAAACCATATTTACAAGAGGAAGATTAAAAAATTTACAAGACTGATACTACAAACCTTTACTGACACCAAAACATCTAGAATTGTTGCAGTATCATCAGCAAAAGCCTTTGTACACCAGAAACAAAATAACAATCTACAATGGAGCTTAACATTCTGTATATTCTTCTCCTATTCCCAAAACATCTAACATTCCTTTCCTTCCAAATCGTCCACCAAATACATTTAATCATCCATCTATCCCTATCTCTTGCCCCAACTCTAGCTTTCTCCTACCTGAAAAGAGTGTCAACAATCTTTCTAGGCATTGTCCATGAAATGCCTTTGAGATTGATAAAAATAGTCTTCAACGACTGATTAGTGATAAGACAGTGTAGAAACTATTAGGATTTGTGAAAGAGAAGATTGTATTGAATGAATGAAAATCTGTTACAAGCTATTATATTTATACAGAAAGGGATTAGTGAATATAATACTGACAATGGCAATTCCTAACTAACTCACTGATGACTCATAGTCTGTTAATTTATTCTAACCAACTTCTAACTAACTAATAGTTGTACATTTAACTCGTTCCTCAACATCCTCCCTCAAGCTAGGAGTATGAAACACATTCTTCATTCCTAGCTTGGTAAGCAAATAAGTGTGCTGTACATGAGTGAGTCCTTTGGTGAACAAATCTGCAGGCTGTTCTGTTGTCTTCAGATACAGGGGTTGAACCATTCCTAGTTGAACCTTTTCCCTTATAAAATGAAAATCAATATCTATATGTTTAGTTCGTTCATGAAAGACTGGGTTGGCAGCAACTGTCGCTATATATAGGCACTGGCAGAGTGGTAGGTTTAGTTGTACCCCCAACTCCTTAAAGAGACCAATCAACCATATAATTTCTGCAACAGTTGAAGCCAAACTCCTATATTCAGATTCAGCTGAACTTCTTGAAATCGTATCCTGTTTCTTTGACTTCCATGAGATTAAGGAACCTCCATATGTAACCATGTAACCGGTGATTGATTTCCTGTTGTTCGGACATGCAGCCCAATCTGCATCACAGTATGCAATTAACTGATCAGTTGTGTTGGCTGCCATAAGTATACCCAATCCTGGTGCTTGCTTGACATATCTTACCACCCTTATTGCTGCTTCCATATGAGATGCTTTGGGACTGTGCATGAACTGACTCAGGAGCTGCACTGCAAAAGCTATGTCTGGTCTTGTTATTGTTAAGTAAAGCAGCCTTCCTACTAACTTCTGATACATACTAGGATCATCCAGCACCCTATCATCTCCAGATTCAGTAGGAAAATGTAAGTCAAATTCTGCAGTAGTGAGCTTTTGGTTCAGCTCAACAGGAGCTCCAACTGGCTTTGAATTGGACAAGCCCATGTCTGAGATTAACTCAAGACAATATTTCCTTTGATGCAAAAGTATCCCTGATTCATTTCTGGCAAATTCAATACCCAAAAAATTTCTCAAATCACCCAAGTCTTTAATCTTGAACCTGTCCTTGAGAATATCTTTTGTTTCTAATATCAATTTGTGATCATTCCCTGTAATAAGTAAATCATCAACATATATCAATACCATCACTAAACTCTCTCCTTTGTGCTTGGTGAATAATGAATAGTCATAGTGACTCTGCTGAAAACCAGAATCAACTAGTGATGTGGTCAATTTAATGTTCCATTGCCTGCTGGCCTGTTTGAGCCCATAAAGTGATTTGATGAGCTTGCACACTGTCCCTTTCTCCCCTTGGTGAACAAATCCCGGTGGTAACTCCATGTATACTTCTTCATTCAAATCTCCTTGAAGAAATGCATTGAACACATCCATCTGATGTACTTGCCAATGTTGTGCAGCAGCTAGACTTATGACAACCCTGATAGTTCCCATTTTTACTACAGGTGAAAAAATCTCTTGATAGTCCAGCCCTTCCTTTTGATTGTAACCCTTGGCTACCAACCTAGCTTTGAACCTATTGACCTCACCATCAGACTTATACTTTATTTTGTATACCCATTTGCATCCTATTGCCCTCTTATCCTTAGGCAGCTGAACAATCTCCCATGTATGATTATTTTCCAGTGCTTGTATCTCATCTTTCATGGCCAGAATCCACCTAGAATCTTGTAGAGCTTCCTGATATGAAAGTGGTTCTCTTTCTTGAGAGAACTTGGTCACATAACTCCTATATGCTGGTGAGATGCTGTGATAATCCACTACATTAGCAATAGAATAAGAGCAATTGCCAGATGTAGTTTTCTGCTTTGTCAATATGTAGTCAGTGTGCCAAATGGGAGGCTTAGCATGCCTGTTAGATTTCCTAGTTACAGCAGGTGAAGTAACATCATCAGGTTGTACTGATGAAACCTGATTCTGATCCTTAGAATGATCATGTGTATGTGCTTCTGTGTTGGGCTGCTCAGTGGCTGCACATGGGCTACTATCTGCATGCTCATTAACTACAAGTGAACTAGGATCTGCATTCTCATCCTCCCTATTTGCATCACCATTTTGTACTACAGTCTTGAAAACAACACAAGGTGTAAGTTCATCCTCTGTATGTGAAGACATAATAGGTCCATAATCATCTGCTTCAACCAGCCCTGGTGCTTGAAATGGAAATTTATCTTCAAAGAAAAGAGCATCTCTGCTGCCAAAAATAAGTCTGGACTCAACATCTAATAACTTGTATCCTTTTTGACCAACAGCATATCCTAATAGCACTGTTTTTCTGGCCTTAGGTGCAAATTTATCATCCCTTCTGAGACTTGTAGCAAATGCCAAACAACCAATCACTCTCATGTGAACTAAAGAAGGTGGCTTGTGATATAATAGCTCATATGGAGACTTATTTCCAAGTACAGACAAAGGAACTTTGTTAATGATATAAGTGGCAGCTTCCACACAATCTCCCCATAATCTATTAGGTAAACAACCTTGAAATTTAATAGCTCTTGCAGTTTCCAACAAGTGTCTATGTTTTCTTTCCACCACTCCATTTTGTTGTGGAGTGTGTGGGCAGGACCTTTGATGAATAATACCATGCATTACAAACAAATCAGGACAAGTAGAATTCAAAAATTCACCTCCATTATCAGATCTAAAATTTTTGACACATTTCTCAAATTTGGTTCTTTATCATCAACAAAAACTGTCTCAATACAACAATTACATCAAACTTTAATACCAGTAAGAAAGTCCATGTCCATCTAGATTTATCATCAACTAAAGTAAGGAAGTATTTCATTCCATTATATGTAGAAACCTTATATGGACCCCAAACATCCATATGTACCAAGTCAAAGACCTCATCTACTACAGTGTGACTTACAGGAAATGAGACTCTAGTCTGCCTAGCTTGTGGACAAATGAGACAATGTTAAAACTACTGCAAGTAAATTCTTTTATTTTCCTTATTACTCCCATGGGAACATGTCCTAATCTCTTGTGCCAACGAGCTGGATCAGTTCTAACTGCAGACATTGTTTGAATCCTTGCCTGCTGTTGATCTGCCTTCCAATTTAGTACATACAGTCCATCCTCTACATCACCAATCCCCTTGACCTTCCCAGACAAGAGGTCCTGAAACACACAGTATGTAGGATAAAACACAACACTACAGTTCAATTATTTTGTCAATTTGGAGACAGACAAGAGATTAAACTTAAATGTTGGTATACACAACACATTTGTGATCAGGTCATTCTCATTTATCTTCAGACTACCAACATGAGATACTATAGCTGATTCACCCGTAGGTAATTCCACTTTTCCTAAGCTTCCCATTATAGTCTTAGAATGCAAGCGAGTGTGGTCATGAATCATATGGTCGGTAGCCCCAGTAGCTATAATCCATTTCAAGGAAGAAATGGAAGTGGAAGTGGGATTACCTGCCATATAAGCACCTTTATGTGGATCTTCCATCATCTTGTTGTTCTCATTCAATAAGCACCTTTATGTGGATCTCCCATTACTGTATTGACCTTCTTTTTATCCTCGAAGTTATCAGGATATCCAATGAGCAAATAGCAATTATCCTTCACATGACCAGTTGCATTACAATTATCACACTTCTTTAGTTTGTTACAGTCTACCCTAACATGCCCCTTCATATTGCGAAAATCACAATACAAGTTCCTTCTATGATATGGCTGTCTGTTGTTGTTAAATTGTGGAGGCCTAGCAGCTCTACTAGAGTACATAGCTAAGGATTCCATTCCTTCATGAATAGAACCAGCAATACCTTTCTGACTTTCATCCTGTATGATTAATGCATATGCTTGATTCACATTAGGGAGGCAAGACATCATCAGAATATGGCCTCTTGCCTGCGAATAGCTTTCATTCAAGCCCATTAGGAATTGCAGTAACTTCTGATACTGCATCTGTTCTACATAGTCCTTTGCCTTATGACAGTCACAACTAGGTGGAGGTAAGATTGAATCATACTCATCCCATAGACTCTTCAATTTAGTAAAATAAGCAGACACAGTCAAAGTTCCTTGCGTGAGAGTGAAGATGTTTCTACGCAATTGAAAAAGCCTAGATCCATTGATTTTGTCAAATCGTTCCTTGAGATCAAGCCATACCTGATTTGCACTTGATGAATAGAGAATGCCACTGAGCAGATCTTTACTTACGTTGCAGGTAAGTCAAGTGATCACAATCGCATTGCATCGATCCCAAATTTTCTTCAAAGGTCCATCGAAATCACTTCGTAAGACTGAACCATCAATGAATCCTAGTTTGTTTCGTCCAAGCAGAGCAATCTCCATAGCGCGACTCCATAATGTGTAATTCTCCATCCCTGTCAGCTGAATTCCAAGAGAGAGAGCTCCAGGTACATCAGATGAACTCAAATAAAGTGGATGATTGTGATCAATTGTCACAAAACTTCCATTTCCACCATTGTCACGCTCTGTTGAATCTGTGTCAGTAGATACTCCCGTTAATCCATCTTCAATAGCTATCCTGAAACAATTCCGGCAGAATCTCTAGATCTATCTTCAATACCTGATAAATCCCTAGAATCGCCTTCCAAGCTCTGATACCATATTAGGGTTTGTGAAAGAGAAGATTGTATTGAATGAATGAAAATCTGTTACAAGCTATTATATTTATACAGAAAGGGATTAGTGAATATAATACTGACAATGGCAATTCCTAACTAACTCACTGATGACTCATAGTCTGTTAATTTATTCTAACCAACTTCTAACTAACTAATAGCTGCACATTTAACTCATTCCACAACAGAAACAATGGTTGACTGTCTCAGCATCCCTTCCACACAAAAAGTATCTTGAGCAGAGAGATATCCCTCTCTTAGCCACATTATCAAGTGTAAGAACAACCTCAAATTCCGTTAAGGGCACCGGAAAAGGGAAGTTTTGTTATCTTTCTAAAGGAGGAAAGAGAGTATCTTGGGACTCATGCCTGGGAGCATTTCTTTTTTTACCATTAATGGGTCTTTTTCATCTGGCTAAATAGATTGATGGCGGAACTTGATGTCTCATGGTGTGATTAGTTTTCATCTCTTTACCGGGACTTTATACCAAGTTATCTCTCTCTATTTTATTTTCGGGAACACCAAGTTATCTCAAGGACTCTAAAATTGACCTACATAGAGCTGCGAAGATACTGCATGTTATAACACATACATTCATTTGTTCCCTGGTAATTTGTTCTTAGCTATCTAGAGTTCCTGATTTCTACTTTGTTTTACTGTTGTACATCAGCTTACATGCTCCAAATCAGAGTCTTCGGGAAAAGATTGTACCAAGTGCAAAGTCCTACCCTTTGAATGCAATAATGAAGGATTGCAGGGACTACTTCCTGGAAACTAGAAGAAGGGTTTCCTTTGAATATACGCTTCTAGGTGTTCAGTGCATTTTTTCTCTTTTCCTTTGTTATAGACTCTCCCAGTTCCCTTACTCCGGAAAACATGTGCTGAGGATGTGACCTTTCAATTTTTACTTTTCTGCAGCTGGAGTGAATGATTCCGTCAAGCATGCAATTGAACTGGCAGAATTGCTTCATGAATGGGGTCGTGGCCATCATGTTAACTTAATACCATTCAATCCAATAGATGGTTCGGAGTATAAGCGTCCATCCAAAAAATCTGTATGCTTCATCTAATCTCTTCAATGGCCAATCCTTTGCTGATGGGTTCCTCATTTGTCTTTCTAAACACTCCATCTGAGTTTATCTTTCATTGATGCATTCACTTTTTATTTTTTTGGCACAGGTTTTTGCATTTGTCTCTGCTCTTGAATCTCGTAAAGTAACTGCTAGTGTACGTCAAACAAGGGGACTTGATGCAAGTGCTGCTTGTGGACAGTTGAGAAATGAGTTTCAGAAGAGTCCTTTGCTTAGTGGAAGTATAAATCAGGAATCTCACTCTGAAGTTGCACTTGCATCTTGATATCATAAAATATCTGCTAGCCTTGCTGAAATTACTTGACGTGTATGTTTAACCGTGTAAGCAGTAATTGAGAACAAGTCTTGTTTGGGTGGTAGAGGTTGCGTTAAGGTGGAACGTAAAGAGTGGTTACATGAAGGTTGTTTCATGTTTGCATGCCTTGTGATCTTGGTGAAATTTGTTTTTCTAGGAGCATGATTGATTTGTTGAGCTTGTTCTTATGGACGTTTTCCTGTCTCAAAGTGCTCCTCTGTGCTTCAGCAATGTAAATACTCAGTACTTAACGAGATGAGAAAGGTAATTTTGGATATGGTACTAAAATTTTCCCATTAGTAGCGGAGGAAATCTTTTGTTTCTTATAGTAAAAATTATAATGCAGTCAGGTATCGGATATTGTGTTGTAAATCTTTAAGTCGTGTATTTTCTTTTTAAATTTTGATTTTTTTCGGGTAATCGCATTGAAGCTCACATTGATGCATTCACTTTTTAAATCAGAAAATCAAGGTAATAAGCCCCAAAACAACAACTTCAATTTATGAACACTATAATAAATTCTTGAAATATTAGACAACTTAATTATGCCACATAACTTGGTTCCTAGAGAACTTGTGCGTGGCGAACCAAAAGTTGAATGAAAAACTCTAAATTCATATAAAGTGAATAAGGCTTGGATAGATAAGGATAGTTTAATTTAGTCCACAATTTCCATGATTAATTTAAAAGATGATAAGTTTGTGAAGCTCCGGTCAGGGACTAGATGGAATATACCTTCTCGGGTCCAGCAAAATAACGTAGTTGAGAAGAAAACATAGAGAGAGAGGTCTAGTCTGTAATATGCATGCATGGTTGTTGTTGCTTAATATATATGCATGTGATGTGTATTAAATAGTAAATGAGTTGTCATGTCAGGCAGTGATGTGCAAAAGAGTAAAATGTAGGTATTAAAAAAAGTCAACTATATATGCAGGTTTAAAATGTTAATAACTTTGCATTTCCTCCTAATTAGTTGAAGAAATGGTGAAGAATAATATTCCATATTTCTTCATCACATTAACCACCTACTTCAGCTGTGCCATCATCATCGCCTTTGGCAAACTTCGTCATATCTGCTCTCTTTTTACTAATCTTCAGGTTGTCTTTTTTTCTTCCATCTCCATCGTAATTGTCTTCAACAACATACAATAATCTCATTTTGTCTTCAACTTCTAAAATGACTTTTTTTTAAAAATGAGACCAAGGGAGTAATCACGATATCCCTCTTCTGTTGTGTTGCGTTGTGTTGCAGGGATATTCAACCATCAGCGAAGAACATGAAGATTTCATTATGCAGTTGTATAATCGCATTGAGGTAAGCAACTTCACTTCTCATTGCTTATTTAAGCGAAGATTTGAATAACACGCTTAGCAAAAAATAATATTGCAGATTCTTTTGCAACGTGGATCGTCATATATATCTCTTATTCACGCAAACCTATGAAGATGGTCAATGAATAATTTTATTAGTTAAATGCAATAATGTATATACTTATTTCAATTCGTTGAGGTTCAATCATGTAATTAGTCTTATCTCACTAATATTACCCTATAGACAATATTTGCTTTGTATTTTTCTTGTCATCTAACCAAATGTTTGGATAAGAAAACTCGGAACATTTTAAAATAATATATTTTGAAGCTAGAAGATCTTGTTAACTTGATAATACATTTGTGACATATAATACTTTAATTTAAATACAAATATCTACCCAAATATAAAAACATATTTGCATTAATAATGAAAATATTTATCTAATTAAATTAACTAAATAATAAAAATTAAACTAATACAAACTTCAACTAGCGTTATTTGTAGTCGTATGAACTTTTCTTCGTCTAAAATACTGATATATTAAGAAATAGTAAATAAGTAAAACAAAAGGGCAGTGTTTATATAGTAATAACTATCTTGAAGTAAAGTTCATGAGAGTCTAGATCACATAAGTAGCATTGATAAATAAAGTCCTTCTTTTGTCTTGAGCATCAAAAATAAATCGTGACAATTCTCTAAATTTTGAAAAAGATATTCAGAAACATATATCTACATTACAAGAGAAATTGTTAACAAAAAAATGAATTTAGGCTACATCTTGTTAACTTCATATATTAGAACATTACATACTAATTAATGTATATATTAAGCAAAACAATAGTTATTATATCATCAAAATTATTTTCATCAAGTACTCAAGGTTATGAAATATACCCTCTTAGGATAGAACGACTTACTTCATCAGAATAGTGGTACCTCATATTCCGCTAAACTTCGAACTCACTCAAAGATAATAAATCACACCAAAAAAATAATTAAAATGCAAGAAGAAGAAGAGTAGAAGATTAAAAAAATTGTGGTTGAAAAATGAGAGGAAACCTCTCTATGTATAGTGAACAAGGGTAGTATGAACAAATGTTTTTTGTGTCTTATCTGAAAATCATGACCTTTTCGAGAAGTCACAACCCTTTGGAAAAGTCGCAACTTATTGAAAAAGTCACAACTCTTTGGAAAAGTCACAACTCATCAAAAAATCACAACCCTTCGAAAAGAGTCACAACTTATCGAAAAGGTCACAACTCATCGAAAAAGTCACAACCTAAGTTAGGGATATTATAGTAATTTAACATTCAAGTTGGGAGTTTATGCTTTTAAGGTAATATAGATATAGATAATGTATAAATGTGTTATTTAATTTTGTTTCAATTGATATTTATGTCCAATAATTTTGGATATGCGCAAGTAAATACTTAAATTTGTATAAAACTAAACAAGTAGATACATGTCTAGTCTTACATGATGTCCTATGTGGCATCCTACGTGTGATATGTCTCCTAGGACACATGTGTCTACTGTTGAAAAACTATATGCACAGCGAAACATATTAGAATCATATTGCTTACATGAATAATAAATAATCAATACGTTTATGCTAGAACACATAATAAACTTTCTTAAATTTAATTTAAGAATTACCTCTTGAAGCGTGAATAGATACCTTCAAGCGAATCCACAAGTTAGACAGACCTTTAAGCGATTCCACAAGTTAGACATCAATTCTCTGGTCTTCTACAACGATCCCATGTTCACATCGAACTCTCCCAATACTTGGGTGCGCAAGTATTGTATAGAAAACTGATTGTCTTTCTAGGTTAGAAGAACATCTACTTATATAATATTCTTCCCAGTCTAAAAAAGAGAACAATAAGACACCTATTTTCAAGAACCAGAAAGTAACGTTCTTTGTTCCTTTTTCCTAGAAAATAGGATTGTGAGTTTTAGTTATATATGGACACTGTATGGACCATCAAATTAATTACTGAAGCTTCTTATTATGGAAGTAATTTCAAATAATTAATTTGAATTATTCTTACCATAATAAATTACAAATCATTCCACTATAAATTCATAATTGCACTCTTCTATTTATATTTCGAAATTCTCCATGTTAAGATTCAGATACTAATTAATTAATTATATTACTCACAAATTTAATTCAAATATTCATTTCCTTTCGAGCAATGCTTAACTTATTTCATGTGTCGGATTCATAAATCCACTTGCAAGATTTGACACGATGAAAACTTACAAGCTTCTCAAAAAGACATATCATCAATCTCTATATCGAGATATATATTATTATCATCCAATCTACCAGACATATTGAAAATAATATGTTTGTTAGTCAGTCACAAGAAGTGAGTCTTCTTCACATGTTAATCTCATGCTAGTCTCAAGAGACGTAGAATACTTTTTGCTTTGTTTTATCCTAAATCTGTCAACAAGCTTCTTGGCATACCCTTCTTGGGTAACAAATATCCTTTTACCCGTGTTTGTTACCTCTAAGCCAAGAAAATGATGTAATTATCCCAACTTCTTGATATCAAATCTTATGGCAAGCTCTTCTGGAAGCCTTGCAACTTCAACATCATTGTTTCCTATTATTATCATGTCATCCATGTACAAAAGAAAAACCACATGGAAATTTCCTTGTTTCTTAACAAATAAGCAACAATCAGAATATGATGCAGCGTAGCCACAAAAATATAGATATTGATAAATTTTTTCGTACCTTGCTCGTAGATCCTTTTGAATACATAAAGTGATTTTTTAAGTTTGCGAACACAATCAAGATATAAGTTAGAAACATACCCGGGTGGTTGATCCATATAAACATCTTTGTCAAGATCTCCATACAATAAAGCAGTATTCACGTCAAGTTGTCCTTTTTTCCAACCATATAAGGCTGCCAAGCTAGTACAATTCAAATTGAGATCATCTTAGACAATGGATGGAAGGTTTCTTTGTAGTCTTTTCCGTATTTTTAAGAAAAACCCCGAGCAACCAACCTAGCTTTAAATCTGTGTATGCTTCCATATGCTTTTTTTTTTTTTGTAAACCCATTTGAAAGAAACGTATTGTATATCTCTTGGATTTGGCACAAGGCTTCAAGTTTGATTATTCATTAGAGCCTCATTTCATCATCCATAGCAAACTTCCACTCTTTGACTCCTTTAGCTTCTTCAAAAGTTGAAGGCACTTCATCGTCAATCGGGCCTGCAAAGAAATAAGAATATGTACTAACAAAGTTTTCATCTTTGAAGCGGGATGGCTTAACAATAGTTATGTTTGGTCTTTGTGAAACTAATGCATCATCTTCTTGTTGAGTTTTCGGGCTGCCCTCTCGCTTAGCTCCTCATCAAATGTTTTATATAGAGAAGCACTTGTTATGTGCAAGTTTGAAACTCTAGGTTTCAATATTTTAGAACCCTCTCCTTTTGATGCAACTCTAACGACAAGGAGATTTCATCAAATACAACATCTGTAGAAACAACAAAGCGATGAGTTTTTGAATCCATGTACTTCTAACCATTTTTCCTTTCGTCATATCAAACAAAGATGCATTTTCTTGCCTTGGGATCCAATGGAGGTCATATCGACAAACCATGTGAAGTAATTCAAGCAGTCCTGTAGTGCTTACCTACTTCTTCTGTTTAAATGAGGATTTAGTCTGCTTCCCTATAACACAGGTATCACAAACTTTGTCATCTACAAATTTGATTTTTGACAATCCACAAACCAGGTCTTTTGAGACAAGTTTATTTAGAAGAGATTCATTAATATGACCAATCTTCTATGCCAATATTAGAATTTTCACTCTGAGCACTGAGGTAGGTAAGGTCATCTCCACAAGCAGTGTCCAAGTCAGTCACATACATATTTTTACATCTTTTAGCAATCAGAATTACAATCTAAGAAACCAAATTTGTGACAATATAACATTCTGACAGAAAGTTGACTTCATTTCCTTTGTCGTGTATTTGGGATACATTGATTAGATTGTACCTTAGTCCACTCACATAATATATGTCTCCAATTGAAAGTTCTAGAGATTTTCCAATTCTTCCAACGCCAAGAATATAGCCCTTATTTCCATTGTTATATGAGACACCTCCACCCTGAAGTGCCTTGAGTGATAGGAAGCTTTCAGTCTTCCCAGTCATATGTCTAGAGCATCCACTATCCATGAACCAACATTGACCGCTACTTCCTACTCTTACCTACAAAACAAATCACTTGTTAACTTTGGGAACCCATTTAAATCTCAATGCTCAAAATCCAGACAGGGGCTTAATCGATGACTTCTTGGTCCAAAAAGTCAACTTAGCTTTTTTCATTTTAGGACTAATATTACGTCCCCTTCTCAAATTTTCCTTTTGCTTGGAATAATTTGAAACAATATTTCGTTATTTTCCAAACTTCACAGTCTTTCTTAAAATGGCTTTTGCGACCTCAATGGATGCATAACGAATTATCAGAGACAGAGACATATTTGTTGTGAGGATTATAAGGATGACCTAACTTTAGACATCCCAAAATCTTTCCATTGTTGTATCCTGACTAGTGAGATTTGCTAACTTTTTAGAGGAGATGGTTCATTTATGAGATTTGTTCAGTTCTTCTTTAACACGTACCAAGTTCCTCTCTAGAGACAAAATCAACTTCAACTCAATTTGTTTTAGGTTATACTTAAGTTCTAGCTGTAACCTACTAGCTTCACTCTTTTCTTAAGAATTAGATTCAGGATTTTCTTCAGCTTCTTCTTGAGATCTAAGTTTTCAACATCTAGAGAAGCAAATCTTTCTTCAATTTCAGACATCTGAGTAGTCAGAGCAATTTTCTCATTTTGAAAGATGTTTGGACTTTTATTTAAAAAATCCTTCTCAGCAGCCAACTCACAAAGTGAGTCAATCAGAACACTAGCTAACCTTTTCAATTTCTTGATGGAGTAGACGTTCAGATTTTGTTTAATATCAAGAAGGGTTACCTCTTTATCTGCATCATCAATTGATTTGGCCATAAGAGTAAACAAAGAGTCAAAAACATCTTCATCAACCTTTATTGCCATCATGAAAGTATCTTTGATCTTGGTGCATAGGTTCATCAGAGTTGCTTGATATATCTCCCCATGCAACAAGAGCTCTTTTGATGACATAGTTAGTTCCAACTCTCTTTTTTAATTTGTTAGGGACCGGGTTCATTTATTTTTCTTTATCACCTCCAGCTTTAACATAATCTTTGTACTCCATCTCATGCATAGGGAAATATATGATGTAATTCCCTAGTTTTTCACAATTGTGACACAAATCAATTCCATCTGATGGTTTGCTGGAGCTTCAATTTTTCTTATATTCATCATTTTTTTCTCACAACTTTGTTAAACCTTCAAGCAAAGTATGCCATATCTTCATTTTCTTCACTAAGTTCACCTTGGGAAGCCTTGAGAGTCAAGGTCTTTTCCTTCTTCTAATCTTTCTAGGAGTGATCTTGTTTCTTGTTTAGCTTGTGGATTTTCAAGTTTCGATCCACTCATCTATGGTAAGAGTCTTTAGATCCCTAGCTTTTGTAATGACATCAATTTTGCTTTTCCAAGACTCGAAAAGGATTCTGAAAATCTTTCTTACCTGTTTGCTTGGATACAACGTCCCACCCAAAAAATTTAACTTATTAGTGATCGAGGTGAACCTAGTATTCATCTCCTGGATGGTTTCCTTCATACTAGAATTTCTCATATTGGGGTGGCAAGCATATCTACCTTAGACACTTTCACCTGACTTGTTCCTTCATGGATGTTTTCAAACATTCCAGATCTCTTTAGCATACTCACAAGTAAAGATTCAGTTATATTCATCTAGTTATATGCCACATACCAGGAGTTTATTTGCCTTATAATTTTTTTTAGTATTCTTCCTATCAACCTCGTTATACTCCATCAGATTCTTAGAAACAAGTCAAGTTATGTCTCCTTCCTTTACTTTATTTATAGGAACATGAGGTCCATCCTAAATGATGTACCAAAGTTCGCTATCTTCAGCCATGATAAAATCATGTAACCTAGTCTTCCACCAACAATAGTACTAGCCATTGAATCGGGGGTCTGGTGGTAGAATGTTTCTTCCAAATTTGGTGGAACATTAATTTAAGAAGGATCCTCTCTAGGTATTAATGGTATTGAGAGTTCAAGATCTCACACAAATTGTTGGCTTATATGAATCCACTTCAAGTCAAGAGACTAGGTCCCTTGACTATTTAAATAGTGATAAGAACAGTAAAGTTGAACGTAAAGAACAAGGATGTTTACATGGAAATCTTTTTGCTCAAGGGAGAAGAAAATCAGAACCAGTCACACAAGATTTCTCAACAACTTTACTGAAACTTCAAGAAACATGTGAATACAACCTCCGGTAATCAAAAATGATTAAACTATTGATCCTACACATTGTAACACCTCTATTACAAGACTCAGAATAATAACTTTATTACCCATTGCATTAACTATCTCTAGTTAACATATACTTCAACTGCACAGACCACAACTAACTCTAGCCATGAGCTTTACTTTACATAGATTTCAATCGAAATGATCTATATTCTTTTATAGAATACGCATAGATCTTACAATGTTTTAGCACAAGGCACAACTTTCAACAAACAACTCCAGACTTTCTGTAAATCACTTGATCATGTCCCTTGATGTTCATATAAGCTTGTTCTTTCTTGATAGAATATGTTTTGCTTTGAATATTCTTGTTATGCAAGAAGTAGGTTGTTTATTGTCAAAGTGTCCAATATAGGATATACAAATACAACCTAGTAGACTTCCATTGGTTGAGAGCTCTGGGCCTGAGTTTTCGTGCTCACCTACTACAGCAGGCATGAAAACTTTACAATTGCACTCCCTTGACTCATTCTGGACAATAACACTCGATGGATCAGATCCCTTTACCAGATTCCATAGTTTGTTAAGTCATAAAAAAATAGAATATAACATTCTATCATATTATTGTTTTCATCTGGTGGTTCTGGTAGGTCTGGTGGTCTTGGAGGTGGTGTTTTCGTACTTTGGTGTGTTGATGTGGCCATGTTCTAGGAGGGGGTCTATATTCTAGAGCTACAGACATTTATTTCAATGAGAAACATAAAAATACTTGCACTAATCATAAATATGTTTAGTTTCTAGTTTGGTCAATTAATTAATATCGTTCTTTTGTAGGACTGTTTTGAACGGCCAATATGTAGTTCTCCAGATACTTGGTTTGATGTGGTGACGCGTGTGGCCAATGATAACAACAAGATACAAAAGTGAGTATTGAAAATTTGTTTCAATTTGTAATTTACTTTAACTATATGTAATGTGTCCTAATTATTTTTTATAAAAGACATGTATTTAGGGGTAACAGTACGTATTGAAATACTTTTTTATTTTCTCAATCAAAAGAAACTCAAATTATGCAGGCGGACGAAAAATGTGTCAAGGTGCCTCAACTTGGGATCATATAATTATCTTGGTTTTGCTGCATTTGATGAATATTGTTCTCCTCGGACAATTGAGTGTTTGAAAATATTTTCCGCAAGCACTTGTAGTACCCGGGTTGATGGAGGTAGGCAAGTTTCTCATGTGCATCTTTCTAGAATAGGGAGGGGAGCCTTCTTCTTCTTAAAGGTCATTATTTGCTAAAACAGGAACCACAACAATACATACTGAATTAGAAGAGCATGTGGCTAAATTTGTTGGAAAACCAGCTGCTATCGTTTTTGGCATGGGTTACGTAACAAACTCAGCTGTGCTTCCTGTCTTGATAGGAGAGGTACCTAGCGTTACTATCGTATCATTGTGTTTTGCTTATCATTTTCATTTTTAGCTTAAAATAGGGTCATTGCAGGGAGGTTTGATTATTAGTGATTCTCTAAATCACAACTCTATTGTCAATGGAGCTAGAGGATCTGGAGCCACTATTCGTGTTTTTCAACATAATAGTAAGTTTTTAAGAATGTATCCCTTCTCCTTGTTAGTACAAATATGATTTGGAAAACAAGATATAGTTTCTCATTCCCTTCTTTCTCTAGAACCATCGCATTTGGAGAGAGTTTTATGAGAGAATATTGCTGAGGGACAACCCCGAAATCATAGACGGTGGACTAAGATAATTGTTGTAGTGGAAGGCATATATAGCATGGAAGGGGAGCTTTGCAAGCTTTCAGAGATTGTTGCCATATGCAAGAAGTACAAGGTACTTCTTTGAATCTATTTTCATCTTAATGACCAACTTTATGATTTTTTTAAGAACAAGAAGAACAACTTCAACTTCTTAATACGCTAACCATCTTTCATTTCTGGGACAAACTCTGTTTCATTATCAGAAAGAAAGACTATATTTCTATTATATACATTTTGGGATTTGTTTTAACGTATTTCTCATGCGTCTTTGTGTGTTTGATCTTCTTGATGCAGGCATATGTTTATGTGGACGAGGCTCACAGCATTGGAGCAGTTGGTAAAACAGGAAAAGGGGTATGTGAGCTCTTGGGAATTGATACTGCAAATGTGGATATTATGATGGGAACTTTCACAAAGTCATTTGGATCCTGTGGGGGTTATATTGCAGGATCCAAGGTAGGTTTCCTTCATCATTCTTATGGCAATGCTACTGAACTAGCTTTATCATTAGTAGTTTGATGCAAATGATTCAAGAAAAAAATATAATGATTTATTTTATCAATGATTTTCTACTTGAATTAAGTACATCATGAAATTGAACGTGTAACCTAGTTGTGCTATTTTGGAGTATCAACAGATTTTATCATGGCTATACTATTTTATATTATCATCTATTCATTCTTCTCTTAATTACCCAATTTAAGCAACAACAACATAACTAGTGTATTCACACAAAGTGGGGTTTGTAGAAGGTAGAGTGTTCTTAGTAGACCTTACCTCTACCTTAGAGGCTCAAGTAAAAAATAGACTAAAAAGACGTAATGAAAGTACAAGAAAAACTAAACAACATATATAGTAGCAGAACAGTAACGCAACCAAATAATATTACCATCGAACTACAACCATAGAACTATGACGTTCTACCCTAGTTTGTGTCCTCCATACCTTCACATCTACTTATCATTCCGGTAAAGGATCATAATGGACTTAGAACAATATCATGTTCCAAACTGACAATAAACCATTAAAAGGTGGAAACTTATTTACTACTTCTATAGTAATTTGCCTTCCACTTTTGAGATTTTCGTTTGGTAAATTTGATAGTGTAATTTGTAATATATGGTTGTAACATTAAGATGACAATTTCAGGAACTAATTGAATATTTGAAGTACACTTGTCCAGCGCATGTATATGCAATATCCATATCACCTCCAGCTGCTCAACAAATCATTTCTGCTATTAAGGTTTTGCTTGGTGAAGATGGTTCAAAAAGAGGTCAAAACTCTTTCTTATAATTAATTGTATGTGGTTTTCAGATTCTGACTACTCGTAAACCATTATTGAATTCATTGTTATAGGAGCTCAAAAAATCGCACACCTACGTGAAAATAGCAACTTCTTCCGGTCTGAACTGCAGAAGATGGGGTTTGATGTTTTGGGAGACTATGATTCACCTGTGATGCCCATAATGCTCTATAATATTGCAAAATTACCGGCTTTTTCACGAGAGTGTCTGAAACATAATGTACAGTTTCTTCTCTTTATCCTTATCTATCTAGATAATTATTTGTGAAAAGAACATGATCCCACTTGTATGTTTGACTTAATACTCACTGCATGGTCTATTACTTTAGGTAGCCGTTGTGGTAGTTGCTTTTCCAGCCACCCCTTTACTTTTGGCCAGAGCACGCATATGTATTTCTGCTGCCCACTCAAAGGAAGATCTCATCAAAGCATTGGAGGTTAGAGCTTGCTCTTAAATTTCTTTTACTTCTCTTAAGCGCTATACCCTCGTTATGAACTTCAAATTCATTCACATGGCTTTCACTCGAATTTTTTTCTACTCCAGTTTCTTCTTTCACTCTCAACCTAATGCATCACAGACTGACAAGTTAGAAGCGCTAATAGAATGACTTACTTCTTACTTAATTCAAATTCTGAGAGAAACCGGGATGTTAGCAATATGGGTTGAATTCATAAGTGAATTTGACATTACTGTTAGTGGTTGATAATAATTGTCATCTTATTGACTGAATGAGTGCAATTGAACCCACAAAATCTGGCTTTGAACTGCCTCTAGATTTATTTGAACTTTTGGACACTGATATTAGGATGAGTTGGTCACTTTTCAGTTTCTCTCTAGAAAGATATTTCACGCATATATTTTTGTCATCTATGTGGGTGTTTGAACATAAAAATTGTGAAATTTAGAAAAATTAAAATTGAAAATTGGATTGTTTTAGCCATTTGGTCATGCATACAAATTGATGTTGTTTTTGGATTTTTATGAGTGATTTGACGTGAAAACGGTTATTGAATTTTGAAGAATTGTAACAGTTCAATGTCCAAAAACTTTTTTGAAATAATATTCTGGAAATAGGTGAAAAATATCCATGGCCAAACAATATTTAATACACCCATAAACTTAACTGCTCGACTTGATATATTTGTCGCCTTTCCCAAATTCATCCTAGGGTGGTGGATGGGGTTTTGAGAAACTACATTGTGAAAAATTACGAACTGATCATACATCATCTCCGTGAGGAAAAAAAAAATGAATACTGAAACGCTGAGATGGCTTGCTTTATGTTATGTTTGCGTATTTCCAACTCATACAATAATCATAATAGGGGCAAATGTATATTGGTGTCTCAATTATTTATTCTTGTGAGAATATTATCTCATTGGGCAATGTAGTAATAGCTTATGAGAAAGAAAAGCAATGTAGATGTTGACTAGTTACTGACAAGTTGTTGCTTTTGCCAGGTTATCAGCAGAGTTGGTGATTTATTGGGTATAAAATACTTGTCTACTACCCCAGTGGATATAAATACACTAGGTGATTCTTCTCATCTGTCCTAATCTTGGTGGACAAAATTACTTGGTACCTATTGCTGCTGACGAAAGTTGATAGTGATAGTTCCATAGGTGGAGGTTAAACTTCACAGTAAGAGAAGAGAGGAAAAAGAGAGGATCAGATTGATTGAATTGTCATACTTGTTACTTTGAATCTATACATATTATGTATTTATACTACTCAATATGACTCAGTAACTAAGTAATGCCAACTACACATATTTCTAACTAACTATATATAATTAGTTAACTCAACCATATAGCTTGCTTAACCATTTATATTAGTTAACACTCCTCCTCAAGCTTATGGTTGAAACACATTTGTCATTCCAAGTATGCTCATCAGAAAGTTATGTTGTGCCTTTCCCAGACCTTCAGTCAGTAAATCAGCTAGTTGATGTGTTTAGTTTTCAGCAATCCTTGACAAATTCTCTCTTACAAAGTGACAATCAATGTCTATGTGTTTAGTTCTCTCATGAAAGATTAGATTAGCAGCTATTTGTATGGCTGCCTTACTTTCACACTTCATATGCACATGAAGATTAGCACTAACTCCCAACTCTTTGTATAAGCCTAATAACCAAGTTATCTCAGTTGCACAAGTAGCCATGCTTTTGAACTTTGCCTCAGCTGCACTTCTTGACACTTCATGTGGTATTGTGGGTGTTAAAAAGGTGTTGTTGTAGGTTGTTCACTGGTTTGGCTGCATAATTACTACCCTATTTTCCATGCTCTTTGATTCCATTACATGCCTTCAAGGTGTTTGACAAAATGTCCAACTATGGAGAATTGATGAATCGATGCTTTAAAGCTTGAGTTATGAGATGTATGGAAATCCAGAGATGTGTTGATGACAAACTAAGCTTGTGTATATGTTCATTCCATACGTGAGATTGCATTAGAGCCTAATGGGAATTTTCTATATAAAGTGTTGCATGACCATGCCCGGTCCGGGGGAAAAGAACCGGACAACCATGTGAGAGGTTTATATCTCACCACCTAGGATGCTTGGGGTGTGACCAACATCAACCATGTGAGAGGTTTATATCTCACCACCTAGGATGCTTGGGGTGTGACCAACATCAACCATGTGAGAGGTTTATATCTCACCACCTAGGATGCTTGGGGTGTGACCAACATCAACCATGTGAGAGGTTTATATCTCACCACCTAGGATGCTTGGGGTGTGACCAACATCAACCATGTGAGAGGTTTATATCTCACCACCTAGGATGCTTGGGGTGTGACCAACATCAACCATGTGAGAGGTTTATATCTCACCACCTAGGATGCTTGGGGTGTGACCAACATCAACCATGTGAGAGGTTTATATCTCACCACCTAGGATGCTTGGGGTGTGACCAACATCAACCATGTGAGAGGTTTATATCTCACCACCTAGGATGCTTGGGGTGTGACCAACATCAACCATGTGAGAGGTTTATATCTCACCACCTAGGATGCTTGGGGTGTGACCAACATCAACCATGTGAGAGGTTTATATCTCACCACCTAGGATGCTTGGGGTGTGACCAACATCAACCATGTGAGAGGTTTATATCTCACCACCTAGGATGCTTGGGGTGTGACCAACATCAACCATGTGAGAGGTTTATATCTCACCACCTAGGATGCTTGGGGTGTGACCAACATCAACCATGTGAGAGGTTTATATCTCACCACCTAGGATGCTTGGGGTGTGACCAACATCAACCATGTGAGAGGTTTATATCTCACCACCTAGGATGCTTGGGGTGTGACCAACATCAACCATGTGAGAGGTTTATATCTCACCACCTAGGATGCTTGGGGTGTGACCAACATCAACCATGTGAGAGGTTTATATCTCACCACCTAGGATGCTTGGGGTGTGACCAACATCAACCATGTGAGAGGTTTATATCTCACCACCTAGGATGCTTGGGGTGTGACCAACATCAACCATGTGAGGGGTTTATACCTTGCCACCAGGGTGTCCGGGTGTGAACGGCATCCCCCATCCTAAGTTGGGGTTATAGATTGGTTGGATCATGCATACACATATGATATCTACTATTAGTATAGATTTACTTAAACATGTTTTGACTTCACTTTGATCATGCATCCTCATATTGTTATTCATAATGCCTATGAAACTATTTCTTGTATTTCGATTGTGTCCTTGTTTATTGTTGTGTTGCACCCCGCATACTTAGTACATTCCAAGTACTAACGCATATTTTGCCTACATGATGTCACCATGTAGGGACCGGAGCTACTCTTGATCCTTCTCTTCGTTCACGTGGCTAGTACGGTGCTTATCCGAGTTGTTGGTGAGTCCTCAATGATTCGAGGGCTATGTTATGTTTCCTACTCCTATGTTTTGAGACTTTAGCTTGTAATTGTATTTTGACTATGAGGGGAGCCGGTAGAATGTCATGGCCCCGTCCTATCTATGTATGTAGAGGTGTGCGTTGGACAAGTATTTTGTAAATGAGCTTGACTCTTATTCTATGATGTCATTTTGAAATGGTTTGCCCTTAGTCCCTATTTCCCGTTAATTAATGTTGAATGTACTTCCGCGACCGATGAAGTGTGATGACAAGTTTGAGAGGCTTGTTTGGGGATCCTTCGGGTTTCTCATTCGCCATGTCACGTCTAGGCCCTAGGCTTGGGTCGTGACAATTTCTTTCTTCTTAGATTTCCAAGACACTAAAGCAACACCAAACTTAACTAAATATCGTGTGGCTGACCTCCTGGTTTCTACACATGCTCCCCAGTCAGAGTCAAAATAAACATTGAGTTGTATAGTTTGTTTAGCTGACATTAATAGTCCTGAGCCATTGTAAAACCCTGGACCCGAAAAAGGGTAAGCTAACTTATTTCAAGAATTTTCAGGTGCCAGCCACGGAGGCCAACCACGGTCCATGGCTAGAACCATGGACCGTAGGGTGGTCCGTGGACATGTCACCCCCAGAATCCTCAGAGGCCATGAACTACGGCCTGACCACGGTCCGTGGTTAGGTGTCCATAGGTCAAGGGCCCTAAAAACAAGTTTTTGACCACGAACGATGGTCTTGCATGACGGCCCATCGTCTTGTCCACGGTCCGTCGATCGTCGCCATAGGTGGTGGATTGGTAGGTAAGTTTAGGGGAAGTTGAGTTTTTTCCTAATTATTTTTTCTCTATACTACGTCGTTTTACCCTTCACTAAGACCCATATATAAGTGATTCCAACCCTTAAATTAGGTCATTTACTTTATTCTCTCCAAATTCACCAAAAAGAAGAACTGTCACATATTTCTCTCTAGAAAGCTTGAAGAAAAAGGATTCAACCTAGGATTTCACGTCAAGTTTCAATTCCTCCATTGAAGATTAGCAATTGGCTTCAAGGTATGATAGTTTTCCTCCATGGATTCCTTCCATTCATGGAGTTCCCAAATTCCTCTATTTTCAAAGTTAGAAATTTCCAACTTTAGTTAGGGTTTTCTTCAATTGTCATGGGTTCTCTTGATTATTGATTTAAACGATTGGATTATGATCTCTTATGCATGAGTTGATAAAATACTATAATTTTATGATGATTTCCCTATGAACCCATGTAATCCCCAAGTTATCCAAGTTATAAGTATATGATGTGGGATTTTGATTATGAAGGAAGAGTTTCATGAAATTAAGCATGTTTTGATAGAATTTCATGACTTTATGATGAAATATATCTCTAAACCATGTTTCCTAAATGTTGATGATTGAAAGTGGGTTTTGAACCTTGAAAGGTAAATTATGGAATTATGCATGTTCTTAGGAAATCTATGCAAATGTTTTAAGAATGCTTTGAGAGTAAAGTATCAATGATATGTTAATGTTGTGTTGTTGAAAGGATTTCTCATAAACACATAAAAGTATGATCGTGAAAGGTTTCTCACATAGTAAGGATTCTAAGGCTGAAAGATCTTCTCACCTAATTGAATCAAAGATTAAGAGCTATCCTAATGATATTGAGATGGAAGCTCTCCCGTTAGTAGATGTCGGGTTTCTAGAAGCAATCTCCTTATACCTTACCTATGTGCCCCCATAGGATGATTGTGTAGATAGATATTAGCTAGTGGATCCACCTAAGCTAGAAGTTCATGGTCCTTAACTTGGCAAGTAGGACAACCCTTTTCGGTATGGAAGACACCGAGGGATCATGTTATAGCCCACATGGTCTCTAAGTCGGTTAAGTCTACTTCCCATATTAATAATGAACTAAGGTTACTTTAAGAAGTCTCTCATATGTGTTCAAAGGTTTCAAATGATGTTAGCTTGCATTGACCATATTTTATGACTTGTGTTTTCTAACCTTTTATATCTTGTTTTAGCATGGTCAATTGCATGTCATGAAATGTCCTCTTTTAGCATGATTTAAATGTTTTATAAATAGCTATGATACTTTGTACATTGTTTTGTACTAACACATACTCTTGCCTACATTTTCCCAAATGTAGGCTCCGACAATCAGGTTTCTAAGTTTCGTGGCTAGTGGTTAATTTCGAGATTCCCGAGCTTTGGTGAGTCATCATGCTTCGAGGACAGATTATATTGTTTTATTTTTCTTTCCTATTTCTAGTTTTGGGCATAATGTATGGGCTAGATTCAATTTCATTCTATTGTATTAGATGGCTATTGAGACAAGTGTTTTAGTCTTCCGCTTTTCTTTTATAAAACTATTGGACTTGAAATGTTAATTTACTTCTTTTGTTCTATTTCTTAAGTTATGAATGCTAAGTATCTTGTATAGGGTCTCCCGGGGTCCTATATGCCATGTTACATCTAGGGGTACCCCTGTGTCGTGACAGCTAGGAGCCACTTTTATGTATCTCACTACTCTCAGTGCAACCTCCATATGGGATTGCTTAGCACAATGCATGAATTAGCATAATACATGTACAGTGAAGTGTAACACCTTGAAAATTCTATGACTTAAGTTAGATCCTCACCTTATGAATAATGACTTAAAAATAGTTAAAATGATGTTTCTAAACCTAAATTAATGTAATTGACTTGGTTTGGAAGAGTAAATTTCTAAACGTTAGAAGCGACCACGACGTTCGGAAACTAGAGAAGAATGTGTTCTAGTGTGTGCTTAGGTTTTGGAAAAGTTTGGGAGTGTCATATGATGGTATAATATTGCAAAAAGGTTTAAATTAGGTAAATATATGTTTATAGGGTCAAAATATTCGAATACGACACCCCGGGGCACCCTAAGGGGCCCCGAGGAGGACCCCAACCTTGGCCAAGCAAGCTGCCAAGGCAGCTTGCAAATTGCACTTGGAGGGAATGTATCCGTGTCGCGGACTAGCTCCCCCAAGGAGCAAAAATTTAGTTCACGACGCGGTCATGTCGTGGACTCTACTGTCTCGAAATTTAATGCCAATTATCTTCAGGGAACAGCTCCGCGTCGCGGACTTGTTCCGCGACGAAAATGCAGAAATTCAGAAATCAATTTTTACTTCATTAAAGAGTCCAACTAAGTGAGGGGTATTTAACGTACTTTAGGGGACGTGTATATAATGATTTTTAAGTCAATTTACCATAATTTTATCACTCAAACACAACCCCAAAGATCAAAACCTAAAGTTCCTCCTTCTCTCTACTCTCTCTCTCTTCTCAAGAACTCCATTGAAGAAGATTGGAGCTTCAAGAAGAAGACCAAATCTCCAAGTTTTCAACTTGAATTTTCGTGGTTAATTAATCAATAACGTATGGTTTGTTATCACTCTTGGGATTCCTTTCCCCAAGAGGCCCCTTCAAGATGAATTTCAAAATCTCCAATTTCTAGGTTTAAATCCAAAAACGTGGGTCTTCTTTCAAAAATGAAATTGATGTTATAAACTGACTTTGGTTAATGTTATATGAACAATTATGGATGAATTTATGTTGTATTGGTGGTTTCTTGAAGAATTCCCCATGAGACCCATGTTTCTCCTTCTCTTCCTAATTCTAACCCTAGTTTGTGTTGGATATTAATTGAAGGCTATGAATTGAATGTGATGTTATCTAATTCATGTTTTTATGATAATTCTACCCTAGGTTATGTATAATTTCTATGAAATTAGGGTTGAGTCTTTGAATGAAGCCTTTAAGGCTATGAAGGGAATCTGTCAATTGCTTATATTGATGTTGATTATTTTATTACTTCATGAATTACCTTGAATTATGTATTGGTTATGAATCGTTTGGTAATTGAAGTATGAATGTCCCATGAAGGGCAACAAGGTATGAAGGTTTAGTTCTTCTTTGAACTCAAGTATGAAAGGTGAATTACTTAGATTGTAATGATGCTATACCTAATATGTTGTTGTGGTGTTGATGACCTAGTTTCCTCATCCTTAACCCTCTACACTTGAATTAGCTATGAAGTATGTATGTATGTATGTTATGGTATGATTGCTATATGATTGAAAGGTAGTTCTCATGATTATAGTGTAATGTAAAGTGAAAGGTTTACTCACTTGTTAAGTGTTTCTAAGCGAAAGGATTGTTACTCACTTATGAACACATATGAGTTATCATGGTAAGATGTCTACATAAGAGTCTAGTAAAGGCTAATGTGAACTTATGTGATGGCTAAAGATGATTACAAAAGGGAATTAGATGCTTAGCACCGAAAGGGCATGTAAATGAGATGGGGGTCTCACGTTTAGTAAGTTCGACTCCCCGCTTGGGTTTCCTCACGTTTAGCAAGTCCAGATTACCCACGGTATGTGTTGTCTCATGAGATGGAAACCCCCATGTTTAGTAAGTTAGGGTTTCTAGAAGCAATCTCCTTGACCCTTAACTATGTGCGCACATAGGACTCTAGCTTAGTGGATCCACCTAGATAGCTATGTACGAATGGTTACACCTTAGGCAAGTGTTAACCCTCTCTTTTCGGTGTGGCAGTAGAACACTGGATTCCATGTAGCTCTCATGGTCTATGTCGGTTATTGCAATATTTCCCTAATGTAAAAGTAAATGAAGCTATGAAAGGTGTGAACTCTTACTAGGGCTTTCTTAAGGGTTTCTACATAGTGTAAGGGAGGGTATGGGACTTCTCTTGCACATTGCACTTGTGGGATCCTAAGAGATGGTTGTAGTAGCGTTCTCCTATGGTTATGATGATTATGACTTATGTATGTTGGAGCTATGTTATGTATGATCATTATGAATATGGTAAGTTATGATGAAATATCGTCAAAAATTTATAAACTTAAATCCTGAATTCGCTTCCGTAAATAACATATAGAATGAAAAAATAAATTGAACTTTGAAGAAGATGCGCATGGCGTGGCTAGGATTCCCTTTCACATGCTTTGATAATTTTGTTTATTGTTAATTTGGTTTAATTTATGCTAATTAATTGGTGTCATGTTTATCCCGACAACTTAAGGCCTTGTTTCCCATCTTCAAACTTGAGATTTTAAATCCTAATTAACACCTAATAAAGATTGGATCAAATCATCAAAACACCTATACTTCGTGGCTAATCAGAGTTATCCCACTAATCGTGTTTTGTTTAACATTTTAATCAGTACTACACTAATGTTAAAGGTATCTTTATCACATGGCACAGTCATAAACTTAAAGTGTACCCTAGCTCCTCTACATTACTGAAAGAAAGTTTTATCATTTAGTGCTTCTTAATTATTTAATTATATGGATTAACTACACTTGTTCAATCATTTCTTCCAAGTGCCCTTTTTTGTGGACAACTATTGCTCCACTAAAACACACATGACATTCCACTGATCCTAGTATTTCCAAGACCAATGGATGCTATTACACAATATTAGGATACTACAAATCTTTTTTAATATATAAAATAAGCTAGTTACTTAATTAATAAATTTAGTAGTATTCAGAATAAATTTAGTAGTATCTAGAGATGAGTCTTGTTGTCATAATTGTGGCCTTAAATTTTAGCCATATTAATCTAGGAGGAGTGTAGTGTAGTAGTCCTACAACACCAACATTTAGGTGAATATTGGTTAGTTAAGAACTCTCATGTTCAAAAGATATATCTTGTGAAAATAATGATGATGAGATGGATGTGTGGACATATTAGGAGAGATCAGATTAGAAATGAAGTTATTCAGAATAAAGTAGGAGTTGCCTCAATGGCGAACAAGATTAGAGAGATGAGATTTCGATGGATTAGACATGTGAAGCGGGAATGCGAACACACCCTAGGTTGAATGTAGTAGGCACGAGGAGAAGTAGAGGTAGGCTGAAAAAGCATTGAGACTAGAGATGATCAAACAAGACATAATGAACCTTCATATTAACGAGGACTTGACCTTAAATAGGAGGGTGTGGATGTTGCATATTAGGGTAGGTGGTTAGTAGGTAGTGGAGTGTTTCCTTGCTTTCGAGAGTTCAAGCTTGTTGGTGTTTGTCAAGTACTAGCTATCCCTATTCTTGTTCACTTTCGAGAGGTTGAATGTGTCTTGTGTACATTCTACCCTCTCCATACCCCACTTGTGGAATTTCACTTGGTATGTTATTGTTACTCCATTCGTTTCATTTTACTAATTAGGGAAAATAAAGCTTTAACTAGATGAGTATTTTACTAAAATAACCTAATTAATATTGTTTTGAAACTCTAAATTTGACTATTACTAATATTTTATGTAGTTATTTAATACTAAGAATGGTATGAGAAAAAAGTAAAAAGATTTTTGTTAATCTATTAAAATGGACAAGTAAAATGAAATATTTATTTATGATATTGGGGCTAATTAGTAGGGAAAAGGGTATGAAAAATACTCCAACTTTGGCCGAAATTGCTATTATGATACCAAACTTTATGGAGGACCTTTTACCCCCTGCACTATTTAATAGTGTATTTTAAAGGTATATATGTGCCCACGTGGACACATTACTATTTAAAATGATGAAATATTTATGATGTCCACGTAGGCACATATATACCTTTAAAATACACTATTAAATAGTGCAGGGGGTAAAAGGTCCTCCATAAAGTTTGGTATCATAATAGCAATTTCGGCCAAAGTTGGAGTATTTTTCATACCCTTTTCCCTACTAATTAGCCCCAATATCATAAATAAATATTTCATTTTACTTGTCCATTTTAATAGATTAACAAAAATCTTTTTACTTTTTTCTCATACCATTCTTAGTATTAAATAACTACATAAAATATTAGTAATAGTCAAATTTAGAGTTTCAAAACAATATTAATTAGGTTATTTTAGTAAAATACTCATCTAGTTAAAGCTTTATTAAGAGGTATGTCAAGTTAACATGAAATAAATAATATGAAATGTAGTAAGTACTTATTCATTTTAGTAACTCAATAGAATTTTGTAATTTTCTTTCAATACTACCCTTATTGTTAAATAAGTACTAGTGGTCAAATTTATATTATCAAGGCATAACTAATAAGATTAATTTAATAAAATAAACTACTAGAATATTTTTTTAAAAGAAGTGTCAAGTCAACATATGCAAATAAAATGAAAGAGAGTAGCTAACCACAAAGCAAGTTACAAAAGAAAGAATGTACATATTTCTACATTTAAAACTTTATACATATGGATGATCATAATATCATACATATAGGATTATAAATTTAAACCCATTCTAATTATCCCAAAGAGTTATATAAGTACTTTGATTATCAGCAACAAAGAACATATTATCATCCATTAATTTCCCCTCCATTCCAAACTCCCCAAGATCAAAATGTTGCTGCTCCATTGAGAATATTGATGAAATTGGGCTATTATTGCTTGAAATATCACTTTTACGTTCCAATAAAAGCTTTTGTATCTCCATTTCTGCTTCACACAATTGCTCTTTCATCTTCAACACCTACAAGGAAAAGGAAAATGTACACTTCTAAGTATGAAGGTCAAACTAACAAAAAATCTTCGATGAATCTGAACACATAGAATCTTCAATTTTTTTAAAACTAAATTTATATATAAATATATATATAAACTACATATGACGTACTATTATAAGTCATACTAATATAACAAATTAAAATGAAAAAAAAAAACTTTTTTTTATTACTTTATCGACAATTATAATAGTAATGTCACATCAAGTGGAACAGAATGACCACAAATGTACCTCAGTTTCAAGACGATATTTCTCAATGATGGTAGTCTCATGTTGAGTCTTTAGCTTGGAGTATTCCTCCTCGATTTTCTTGTTCTTCCATCTAGCCCTCCTGTTTTGGAACCACACCGCGACTTGATGAGGATCAAGGCCAAGCTCAGAAGCAAGCTTGGCCTTCCTCTCCATCTCTAGTTTGTGCTCGTCCCCAAAACTTCGTTCAAGAAGATTAACTTGTTCTTCACTAAGCAACTTCCTCTTCCTCATCACTACTTCACCTTCACTTTTCTTCTTCTTCCTTCTCCTTCGCGGTTCCATCTTCTCTCCTAAAGAGACTAAGGAATAAACATCGTGTTTAATTACAACATTAATATTGGAAGTAACACATGTTCAAAGTTGGACGGTAAGGAGTATAACTTTTTTTGAAGAGTACAGAGGCAAATATGATCATTTTCCGTAATTTGTTTATACAATACATACTCAAAAAAATTAAAGTTAAAGTTGTTGTTCTAACCTTGTTCTTGTGCTAATTGGGCGTAAATATGAGGATAGAAGTGAGAGATGAGTTCCATTTGATCATCAACCTTGCTACTTGACATAATCCCTTCCCTTCTCTCTTGTTATTGCTTTTGCTTCTTGATGTAGAAAATGAAATTAAAGTGGATATATAGCTAGAAAGTGTAGAAAGGAATACTTTAAAGAAATTATGGTATTTGGTGGGACTTTATTTTATAGAGCTAGCTAGTCGTATATGGGATGCACCTTCTTTCTCTCTTGATGTTCCCATGTCTTGTTCAGAATAACAATAACATATCTAATGTAATTTCACATACGTATAATTTGAGGGTGATAATGACATGTTCAGAACAACAATAACATATCTAATGTAATTTCACATACATAGAATTTGAGGGTCTTATTAGAATATTGTACGCAAAGACTTTATCTCTATCTTTGTGCGAATTCCATCGGTCAATTGTTTGGAATATTCTATATATATACTAACTTGAGAGTTGAGCCAATTAGGTGAAAAAACTTTGTTTAATTTGAGAAATGGAAAAGGGGGTTGAAAATTTAAGCACATGTAGCTTTGTTGTCTAATTAGTTGGTGAAACTTGTCTAGGTTAATTGGATATATAGCTAGCTAGAAAGCTAATTATCTATAGCTTTAGGCTTTAGCTTAACTAGTTTGTTTGTTAGTATTGTTTTGGCATTTCCTTCAACACCATCTGGACCTTCTTGTTTGAATGGATATATATGGGACCTCTTCACTTTGTCGTTATATTTTATATAACAGTATTTGATTAAATAGAAAATAATTAAAAAATAAAAAAATTGATATAGAAGCTAGATTTACATTTCAAAAGTATTATTAAAAAGATGTTTGACCATGGATTTTTTTTCATGAAGTTGAACTTCGGAAAACACTTTATGCCCTAATAGTTTCAAAACAATTGGCCTAAAAATTAAATATATGCAAGTGTGCATAATAACTTGCTTGATAATTTGGAAAATGGAAGAAGTAAGCCTATATTAAGTTAAATAACATTGGTAGTGGAAACAAATTTAACAATAACATTGTATTATTATTATTATCGCGCTCTGCAGCTCGAACCCAAGAGTGAAACACTCTCACCAGTGCACCACAACCCATGTTGGTACAATTATTATTATATAGTGTATGATTGTATGCAAGTGAAATCCTTTTTCTTAAGAATAGTTTAATGGAAAAGATTGAACTTTAAAGTAGATGCGCATGGTGTGGCTAGCTAGGATTCCCTTTAACATGATTTTAATTACTTGTTAATTATAAATTTGGCTCCATGCTTAGTACTAATTGGTTTCATGTTTATCCCGACAACTTAAGGTCATGTTTCCCATCTTCAAATTTGGGATTTTAAAAGCTAATTAACACCTAATAAAGATTTGGATCAAAACACCTACTTTATGGCTAATCAAAATCATCCCATCAATGTGTTCGGAAAGTCACAAATATATATCGTTTGATCCATTAGTTTATCATATGACTGAAATACACATATATTATCAGTATATATATTGTGTATATGTATATAAACTATAGACTATTTATATATATTTTAAATTAGATTATCGAATGATTTGAACCCATAATTATTTTTATTATTTATTATGTTTTGTGTAACGTTTTAATCCGTACTTACACATACTTGAATCAAAGGTATCTTTATCACGTCACGTGGTACAGTCATAAACTTAACCGGCCACCTCGTAATTACTAATTTTCCTTCTTTTATGCTTTAGTGGTCCTCATTTAATAATTTAATTATATATAGATCTTAGTTAAATTTTATATAGCTTTATTATTAATAATATAATTAATTATCTAATTTGGTCCGTACATTTGCTAATTCAATCATTTGTCCAAAACGCCAAACTCAGTGGACAGCTATTATGCCACTAAAACACACATGATCATAATATTTCCAAGACCAAGGGATACCAAACAAATTTTCCAAACTACTAAGGGGACATTTGCACATAATTTTTTTATTTTAAAAATAGTATTATTTGAAAAAAATAATTTAAAAATGATATTTCAAAATTGGAGTTATGTTTAGAAATGAATAAAATTTGATTTTTTTTTTTTTTTGAGTAATTTAGAGTAACCAAACATGATTACGGAATAAGCATAATATATAAACATGACTTGGCGTCAGCTAGCAACTATGACCTTTAACTTTGATTGTGCATTAGTAGAGACTTGAACTTGTATAAAATTGAACAAATAGACACATTCGTCATATATGGCACCCTACATGACAATTTTGTGTCCTATGTGTATTATGCCATTAGGATACATGTGTCTACTTGTTAAATTTTATACAAGTTTTAGTGCTTACTTGTGCACACTCAAATTGGAGGGCATAGTTATTCGCTGAAACTAAGTTAAAGATCGTGTTTATGTATTATGCCTTCCGGAATACAAAGAGTGTAGTAGTAGTTGTAGCAACACAAACATTTAGGTGAGTCAGTAATCCAACATCTTATTTCATGAACCAAACGATCTCTTAATCAACTATTTCCTCAGTCTCAAATTATATATTATGATTTCTACAAGTAATTGTCTCAAAATATTTTTCATTAGAGGCTCAAGATAAAATTAATTATTTTTTCTCATTTAATACTTAATAGTAATTGTTCTGGAAAACTACAAAATCTTAATAGAGAAAAATATTTAATGAAAAGAGATTCATGTCTGAAGACATTGATGAGGGTAAAGTAGTAAAATATCCCTCCTAATTAATGTTATATTAAGAGAGGTGTAAAAGAAAAACACGATAAATAATTTGATACAGATCCATTTGGCAAAAGAATAGGGAATGTATTAAAAAAAATTCTAGTCTACCAGAAAGGATGTATATATACATTAGGTGATGATTCATTATGTACAATTAAAACTTAAACAAGGATGATCATAATATCATACATATAGGATTATAATAAATTTAAACCCATTCTAGCTAATTATCCCAAAGAGTCACATAATTGCTTTGATAATCAGCAACAAAGAACATATTGTCATCCATTAATTGCCCTTCCATTCCAAACTCCCCAAGATTAAAATGTGGCTGCTCCATTGAAAATATTGATGAAGTTGGGCTATTATTGCTTGAAATATCACTTTTATGTTCCAATAATAGTCTTTCTATCTTCTTTTCCGCTTCAAACAGTTGCTCTTTCATCTTCAACACCTACAAGGAAAGTGTACACTTAAGTAAGAGGATTAAACTAATAAATCTTCAATGAATCTGAACACATAGAGTCTTCAAAAATTTTAAACTAAAATTTATATAAATATATATAAGTCATACTAATAATTAACAAGTTAAAATAAAAAACCTTTTTTTAACTCTATTGATAATTATAATAGTAGTGATACAAAAGGACCACATATGTACCTCAGTTTCAAGATGATATTTCTCAATGATGGTATCCTCATGTTGAGTCTTTAACTTGGAGTATTCCTCCTCGAGTTTCTTGTTCTTCCATCTAGCCCTCCTGTTTTGGAACCACACCGCGACTTGGTGAGGATCAAGGCCAAGCTCAGAAGCAAGCTTGGCCTTCCTCTCCGTCTCAAGCTTGTGTTCGTCCCCGAAACTTCGTTCAAGAAGACTAACTTGTTCTTCACTAAGCAACTTCCTCTTCCTCATCACAACTTCACTAGTGTTGTTTCTTCCTTCAACTTTGTTCTTCTTCCTTCTCCTTTGCGGTTTTACCGTCTCTTCTAAAGAGACAAAAGTATAAAAATCATGTTTAATTAATAAAGGTGTGTCTATAGGAGAATTAAAATAGTTCAAGAGTAAATATGTGCTGATCAAAGTTGGACGATAAGAATAAATAAAATAAGAAAGTATAATGAATGGTGAATATAACTACAACTAATCCTACTACAAGAAATTAAAGTTGAAGTTGTAATTCTAACCTTGTTGTTGTGCTAATTGGGAGTAAATTTGAGGATAGAAGTGAGAGATGAGTTCCATTTGATCATCAACCTTGTTGCCTGTCATATTTAATCCCTTTTCCTTCTCTCTTGATGTAATGAAATTAAAGACTTTGAAGAAAATGGTACTTAGTGGGACTTTATTTATATAGAGCTAGTTGTACCTTTTTTCTCTTCATGATCACATGTTTTGTTCAGATTCCATCAGTCAATTGTTTGGAATATTTTATATGCTACCATGAGCATATAATTTTTATCAATAGTCATTCAACTGAGTTTATTATGATAAATTCATTAGACTTTGTTATATACAGTCATTTCAAGTTTATCATAGTTCAAAAATTATTTTTTTATTTTTGTCCTTCGGGATGGCTCACTTGGTTTGGAGGGTGGTTATCCACACAGATGATTCGGGATCGATCTCCCCTCAATGCCTTCTGAGTCGAGTCTGTCGCATAGGGCTTGCCTAGTGTTATTTACATCTCATGTGTGGTTTGCAGGCTATTACACAGTGAAGTTTACCTAGTGCGCACAAAATACTCACCACAGAGTGCTCACCCGAAGGGCACAAGCTGTGGCAGAGATTGTAGCGGCTACGGGCTATCCTAGGATTTAAAAAAAAATCATTATGTTGGGAAATATGTGATTTAGATTTGATCGAATTTTAGTATGAATATTGAATAATAATTGGAAAGTTAAAAAAAATCACATAAAAGTCATTCAATTTTTAAGTTTATCACACAATTAGTCATTCAATTTTGACTAAGTTAACCAAAAATAAAAATTCACTTGAATATTTATATAATAAAAAGTAAATTTATGATTTTGTACGATAAATTTAAAATCGAATGACTTTACATAGTAAAAAATAAATTTTCTTTTTGTTGATAAACTAACTCAAAACTGAATGACGACTAATAAAATTAGTCACAGGAAAAAAAAAGCTTTTGTTTAATTTGGGAAATTGAAAAGGGATTGAATTTAAGGACATGCAGTTTTATTGTCTTAGTTGGTAGCAAGAAAGCTAATTATAATTATAGCTATAGGCTTAATTACAGTAAAATTTCTATAAATTAATATTCGGTAAATTAATAATCTCTCTAAAATAATATTTTCTTTCGATCCCGACTTGGGCCAAAGGAAAAAATCACCAATTTCAATAAAATAATAAGATAATATATTTCCATAAGACCCCTATATAAATATATGGTCCCATTAATATCATAAATTAATAATTCTTTAAAAGTACAAATATATCTAAGACAATTTAGTGAAATATGATTCTATTGTGTTCTGTTTTTTCTTAAAATTTAAATCTAGTTGAAGCTCATCTCTAACTTTTCTTATTGCATCCAAGAGCTCCGGTGTTGTCTTTTCGAACTGCACCATAAAATTGTGAAGAGTTCTAGATGCGATAAGTGTTTCCTTACGCATAACTGGTTCCAAATGTATAGTATCATCTTTAACTTCATCATCAACATTGCTTTTTCCGATGGTATCCACAATTTCTTCTAAGCTCTGGACCTCTGAACATGTAACACTTTCATCCAGATAATCCAATAGGTTATTGACATCCATTTTATTGTGGTAACCGAGATCATTAATCATGACCTCAAGTTCATGAATGACGTTTTCACAAGTAGGTTCATTCAAATTCTCTGAGATTGCATCCCCGAACGAATTTTACAGTGTTGAAAATAATTTGCTATTGTCTCTTGTTGAACATTTGTTGTCCAAACATGGATTACAAAATTGATAGCATCCAAAACATTAATCTTTGCTGGATCAGTTTGTCCCACTTTATAGTCTTCTAATATCCCACGATAAAATTTGTTCGATAATACATCTTGAAAGCTCTTATTATCTCAGCATCACAAGGTTGAAATTAGTAAGATACAATGATTTTGATATAATAAAAATTAACCTTCATTAAATCTCAAACCATTCTTTAAATTAATAAATATTAATTTATCGATTAAATAATATCTCTATAAAATAATAAAATTTCATGATCCCGCCTATATTAATTTATAGAGGTTTTATTGTAGTTTAACTAGTTTTATTAGTTTTGTTTCCTTCTAGAAGGTTCAACATCATTCATCGATCAGACCCTCTAGTTTTTTTAATGAATAAATATATATGAATCTTTCCTCCCTATTCATTGCATTTTATATGATAGTATTTAATTAAATGTAAAATTTTAAAAAGAAAAATAATTTTCTAAAAGTACTGCTCCCTCCCTCTGCCTTATATTAATTAATCATCTTATTAAAGATAGTTGTCTCATATTAGTTTCGTGTACCTTACTAAATCAAGAAAGTATTAATTAATTTTTTTCTATATTATCCTTGCAATTAATTATTTTTAAAAGTGTTCACAATTGTTTGTATAATTTTCAAGAAGTTTTTCAAGGGGTAATTAGTAAAATTATCTTTTTATTTATGATTTCTTAATGCACGTGTAAAAAGAAAGTTAAATGATCAACTAATATGGGACAGAAGAAGTACTCCCTCCGTTCACTTTTACTTGTCACTTATATTCCTAAAATAAATTTTCATTTTTACTTGTAACTTTTTGTCACGACCCAACCCGCCGGGTTGTGCGGACACCCACTCTAACACCTAAGTAGGAGAAAGTTAAAGACATGCGGAAGATTAAGAAAACTGAAGAATAATTAACATTCATAAGATTTTAATAAAACAAAGAATTTTACAATGATTCAGGTTAAGACTTGTAAAGTAATTAGCACCTCAGGGATCTAGTCTAAACAGGTAGAAGAGCTTTTAAGATTACAAGGTATAAACATGATAACAAATGACGCAGCTCCCACCACATGGAAGGAAAATAGAAGCTGCTGGAGATTGTCTCCGTCTTCACCTATGAAACATCACTGACCCTGCAATCAGACTATGCCAAAAAGGCATAACAAGAGTAGTATCAGTACAAACCACATGTATTGATAGGCATCATCGGTTAACCCAATGCCCAGCGCATAACATAAGAAAATCGACTAGTAGGAAGCATGCAATAAGACTGTTCATTCCTCCACCTTTATATCATTCTATCCTTACCATTCCTGAATACTGTAACATATACTAGTACACTTGACTCTTGCCCCTTACTCGCTCAGTTCTTAATCATAACTTAACCATTCTACCTCTTAGAGGAGGTTCCGAATGTAACCACTACTAACTCGGCCAATCACTCACAATCTACCCTTATTTCTTCCACATCACCACTCAACCCTTGACCCCATAGTACATGCTATCAAGGCTCGCTAACATTTCAATACGAACCCCCTTTCCGGTATGACCCATCTACCTAACAATTTTGACACAACCACCTCACCACTTCTCCACTTTTAAGAGCACAGACAACCCCTCTACAATAATACACAGTAACACTTGGGACCCTCGGTCTCCACTTACCATATCTTATTTCGGTTTGAGCCTGATCGTTCATGGTTCAATCAATAACGAGATATATATAGCAAATAAGCACAACACATTAATATGGTTATACAAAAATATGATTCAGTCATTATTTCAAGGCAATGTACAATTCCAGATTTTCAATAACTAGTAGATATGACAATTTAATGGTTCTCTTATGAAACCCATACCCAAACTGTTAGTGTGCCGGAACGTGACACCCGATCCCAATTAGTGTGCCGGAACGTGACACCCGATCCCAATTAGTGTGCCGGAACGTGACACCCGATCCCAATTAGTGTGCCGGAACGTGACACCCGATCCCAATTAGTATGCAAGAACGTGATACCCAATTTAATATATGTGTCGGAACATGACACCCGATCCAATATATGTGTCAGGACGTGACACCCGATCCAATCAACACAACCACAATCACATTCACACTCATAATGTACATACTCATAATTATACAATCAAGTGTTGAACCATGGCATACATTTGTTCATTCATACTCATTCATTAGATTCGATCAACAAGGCTTCATTCACATACATACATGTATTACAATGAAGCAATTACCAACATACATCACACAAACATGAAATCAAACCATCACCTATACATAGTTCCCAGGACAGGACTTCCTCATATGGTACACTTCTCACGTAATCACTAGGCATACAAGTACAACCATCCCTTTTTTGGTGAACGAAGGCCTACGCGTGAATTCTACCATCAATAATCAACATACTACGCAGTGAACACAGATTTAAGACTACTCAATTAAATAAACCTAGCCTACCTGGGCGCCAAGCAACTGCACGGGTTTATAGTTCCAATCCTGATTTCCGGACCTTGAGACGGTGGATTTGACCAAGAATCTGCAAGTAATCGTCATCATTGCGCTAGAAATCTCTTTCTCCTTCTTTCCCAAGTCTAGAGCAGTCTTTTGAGGGTTTATGGGGTAATCCTCGCCTCATTTTGGTATTTTGGTCAAAAGGAGAAAATAAGGTTTTGCGTCATTTAAGTTATGTCCCGTCCATCTCGCTCTGGCGCGAACTATCCCGCTGGAGCGCCACCGCCCTAGCTACATCTCGCCCGCTCCGGCGGGATGATGGTCCAGTCCTCTCGACGTTTTTCCTTTCATAATTAACGACGGTTCGGGTCGTTACAATAAATACCAATTTACCCATCGTTCGTCCCCGAATGACTAGCAAAGGAATCAGCACGAGGCCTTTTTGAGGTACTTCCAAACTAACAAAACGGTCAGTCACGGAACCATGAAAGACTGTGGTTTTTCAATTTTTAAGCACAAAAGGGTTCTCTATACAAGGGACCAATTAGGGAAAATGATGCAACACCCTGGAAAAAAAATGTGTCCCACTGCACAGCTTACCCCGCCAGAGCGGCAGGGTTCCCGCTAAGGCGGGGCCGATGTGGCGGGGACACTCCCGCTGAAGCGGGAGATCGGAAACAGTTTAAGGGGGGAATCCTCATTCTCTAACTCAAAGCTCTAAAAAAACTCTCAATCACCTCGCTCCGAACGTCAATTTCAAGGTAATGTTCTCGTTCTTTACGCTATTTACTTCAATACTTACGTAACTGCAATTGCATGACGTTAAACAATTGATTAGAAGGGCGTTAGGGTAGTTTTCAAAATTCTGAAAATAGGTTGCTTGATTTGTTAGCATGGACACTCCCCTTACGTTCACAATGTCCCTACAACGTTCTGAGCGTAAAGATTTCGCGAAAATACGATTGAAATGATTCTGAATAGGTGGGGGAAGTTGAGAAGTCTTTTGGTGTAAAAATTTAGATTCGGACATCATTTAAGGATAATTTTGCTAGAATAATTACATATTTAGGTTCTAGGGTACTTTATAGACTCTGATCTGCTGAAATTCTGTGAAAAATGAGGTTTTTGGGACGAAATGGGGCCATGATCGCACTTGAGGTTCGTCCCAGATGAAGGCTGCGGGATGAAGGCCGATCTGGCAGGATTCAGTGAGGCAGTGGCCCCTTGCCACTCCAATTATAAATTCCTTTTTTTCCTTAGCCAGGTATTTACTAATTCCATGGAGTCCTAACGTGTACCTGTCAAAAAATTTGCAGGCTTGTGGCTGGGATAAATGAGGAAAACTTATCTTTTATTCGGTTTCTCGATGCTGCAAGTCGGGAGAGGCACCATGATCACCGGAATACCAAATTTCTATGCGAGAGGGGTTCTCATGACTTGCTGAACCTGGAAGAGAAACCGCCCATATTTTATGCCCGGCTGATGGAGTTCGGATGGGCTCCACTGATAGAGGCTTCCGGCCCCTGCTGCGCGCTCCACATGGGTGCGAGAGTTCTATGCCATCCTACCTACCGTCCGCTGGGATGACCCTCACCCTAATATCCGCATCTGATGAATTGACATCCCCCTGAACACTCCATTCATTAATTATGTGGTTCGAGGTCAAGCTGAGAGAGATGGACTTAGGTTGGTTGAAAGATACATTGGTGGAGCCTGCGCGCCGAGATCGGGTCTACTGGGCTACTACTGAGGGCATCACCAGGACTCACTGGTCACCGAATGCTAAGCGGTGGCTATACTTGATTTCCAGGAGGATCCGCCCGTCGGGCAACCACACCGACGTGACCTTCCCCGGACTCTAGTGGTGGCGTGTGCTTAATATTAATTTGTGTCATGTTTATCACGACAAATTAAGGTCATGTTTCCCATCTTCAAACTTTTTATTTTAAATGCTATTCTCTCTAATTACTTACTTGTCATACTTTTAGTTCACATGTTCTTTAAAAAACTTAAGTCGTTCAAATGGAGTAATTATTAACCTCTATTATGTTCGTTTTAAAATAAATATTGTTTTATCTCATTGGACAACGTAGGAGCATGCTACCTAACATAATTCTATGATACCGTTTCTACAATCACATAGACTTAAATCCATTATTGAATCTTACTTAGTGGAATATTGTCTTGAAATAAAATCTCAATTTTAGCAACGTTTCATTAGAATCTTCACGTTTATTAAGAATAAAAATAATAAAGGTAAGATATACTAAGTTACTCCTATTTATTATTCATCCGTCTCATATTAGTTGTCCACCTTACTAAATCAAAAAAACATTAAAAAAAAATTCTAAATTACTTTTGCAATTAATTTTTTTTGAAAATGTTTATATTTGTTTGTAAAATTTCCAAGAAGTTCTTTAAGGGGTGAAATAGTAAATTATCGTCTTATTTATGATTTCTTAAACATCGCTTAAAATAAAAAGTAATCAATTAATATAAAAAGGAGGGAGTAGATATCTTTTGAGAATTGAACACTATTAAAAGTAGGAATTTTTTAAATATAAGAGTATAATTGAAAACCATTAGTTTTTTTAATTTTAAATATATAAAGCGATACTTATCTTATTTTTTAAAATTGAAGCACACTTATTTTGAAGCGTAGAAAGATAGGATGAAAAAACACCTACACTTCATGGCTAATCAGAATTATCCCACTAATTGTGATTTGTTTAACGTTTTAATCAGTACTAAACTGGTGTCAAAGGTATCTTTATCATGTGGCACACTCATAAACTTAACCAGCCACCTCTTCATTAAGTGTATTTTACTAAAGAAAGTTTAAGCTTTAATTTAGTGATATCCTCGATAATATAAAAAAATATTGGTTTTTGATTCGGTGTTTAGAGTCTATGTTGGATCCCCAATTAAATTTGGATCACGCACTGCAGGATCCATTCGGTAGTGGCGCTCTCAATAAAAAAAAATTCTTCATATTCAAGGTTCGAACCCAAACTTTATATATAGAAAAAGTTTAATGACTATTTGAAAATACGTGCGCCAGATTAAGGGTGATAAACTTGTAAAAAAATTTAAAAAATATGTTCCTGTACATTTGTACTATGGTATTAGCTGACAATATTTTAGATACGTTGTATCCATCGAACGGATCGTGCAAAGGATGAGGTAGATTGCATTTAGCAGGAGGAGGAACAATGGTAGCTTGAAAATCTTGTGCATTATTAAGAGAAATTGAATGATACAAAGTAGAAGAAGGCTTGGTTAATTAAGGTTGTACGCTTGGCTAAGCATATGAAGCAGGGCATAGCTCTCGCTCGCCCCTCTCTCTATTTTAGTGTATATGACCGTAAAAATTGATGTATCTTTCTGATTATATAGTAAAAGAATTCTTAATAAGTGGTAAGATATGTAATTACTTAAAAGTATAGATAAAATTAGTATATATAATATGAATGTATGTCTAATAAGATAGTTTTTTCAATAATCTACCACGTGTTGCTTTTAATGTTCCTAAAAAGTTCCAATAAAAAATGACACAAATAGCCTTTGACTTTTAGATTTTCATATCCGCATTTTAAATCATTTTGCGCTTCTAAATAAATGACCGGTCCTTTATCATGATCAGAGGCGTATCTAAGGGGTCATCGGGTTCACGTGAACTCATGGTCCCCTCCCGAGATTATATGTAGTAGTATTATATTTAAAAAAAAAGATTGAAATATAATGTGTGAATCCACACTTGAAGTATCACATAATGCGATTATGACTGGTGCACCTCTCTCCGCGAGGTTAGAAATTTGAATTTAATATTTATCTTGTTTTATTTTTCTTTCTAAAATTAGATTAACACTTCTCTAAGTGGTAATTGCTATATATATATAGAGAGAGAGACCTATAATTTTAAAATTTTAACGGTTTTCAGTAGTAAAAATTTAAATGTCGAATCGATTAAATTTATATCATAGATTAATATTTTTATAATAGTGCACTCATCATCTCAAAATCCTAGATACGGCTCTGATCATGATATTGTGTTAGTATATGATGTATACTAGGTTGGTATCATAAATGATTGAGTATTTTTGGAAAGGAATAAATGATCAATGCTCCATGATATATAATTATATATCATGTGGCATAAAGAGCTGAGTAGTGTTTTTTATGAAAAGTTACGAGTAAGTCTTTTATAATATTTTGTATGATATTATATCAAATATGAGGGTGTAATATAATAGCATTCTTCAACTAATATTGATTTGATATATTATATGCTAGACTAAGTTAATTTTTTATAATTAATATCGAAAAAACATAAACATACAAAAGTTTCACTACATCAATCACCTTTTTATTTGTATATAGAAAAAAGAACAAAAGTAAATGAGTCAATAGGTGTGTGGAGAAAATCATGTTGGGAGCGCCACCTTCGAATGGGCCTTGCAGTGCGCGATCCGAATTTAGTTGGAGCTTCAATATGGATTTCGAACACTGGGTGAAAAACCAAAAAGAAAAAGAAAAATAGGTTTGTAAAATTAAATTATAAAAAAAAAATTGAATTCTTTTTTTATAACAACATCAATAATATATCTGATATAATCATGAAATTTAGGGAGGATATATAAAGTGTACATAAACGTTGTCCCTATTTTGGGACATAAAGAGATTATTTAAATTCCAATTACCCTGGCTCAAGTATAACTGTTTCAAAGCAATGGGAATGAAGAAGTTGCAATAAAACATTGAGGGCTCGTTTGGACATGCAATTTTGAATCATGATTTGAAATCAGAAGTTTTATTTGCATATGCAACTTGAAATCTTTAAGTTATTTTTTCTCGTAAATATGAAAACTTCATAAGTTATGAAAAATATTAAAATTTTCACAACTTATACAATCTTACCAAATGAACAACCATAATTCATAAAAAAAATATTAGAATATCTTAAGGCGCCACTTTGATCAAACTTTCAATTACACATAAATATATAATGATTCACTGGGCAATATTAGTAATAACTAGTTGTTCTTTAATATAATTATTTCACATGGTACGTATAATCTCTTCACTCCAAGTATGAGGCTTTTTTTTTTTATATAAATTTTAAAATGATGAGTCCTTTTTGTTTATACAAAATATAAATTTATTTGTCAAGTTTTACATATTTAAAATAAATAATATTACGATTTATATTTCAAATCATGATCCAAAATTACATATTCAAACAATGATTTAAAATTATGAATGCATGTCCCATGTTCAAACACAAGCTTAAGAAAACATGCTAGAGCTTTCTTCTAATTAATTTAAAAATAGAAAAGGAAAAAAAATTAATTTATAAAAATAAACTTTCTCTTATTTAGGTTTTAATAAATAAACTAGTGATTTTTTTTTTAATTACTTCTTATTATAATATAAGTATTTATTTTATATTTTTATTTTTCTAAAAATAATTAGCCATTATTTTATATTTTTATTTTTTAAAAACTAAAACAAAAAGCTAAAACTAACAAAAAAAAAGGACAATAACAAAGCACTGCAGTGATGATGTCACGCTAACGTCAGTTTCAAAAAATAAATATTTTGGATTATTTTTTTCGACTAAATTAATTGGTTATTCTCGTATAAATACTTTACCTTTAATAAGCACTTAAATTGTTTACCCAAAAAAAAAAAAAAAAGAACGTTGAGGATTTTTTTAATTAAGAACTAAGCTGACCAAAATAGTCTAGCTTTGGACATTCAATAGGTGGAAAGAAAAATATATTTTTAATGGGCATATATTTTTAACGGAAAAAGGTAAAAAATATTCTTAAACTATACGAAATTGAATAAAATTATTTTCAGTTTATAATTTGATCTAACAATATTTATGTCGTAAATAACTTAGTCTAAAAATATTTTTATTGTTGTTAAATGGGTCAAAAATATCATTTTCTAAATAAATAATATATGAATTTATATTTAGGTAATAAGTTATACTTTTTACAAAAAAAAAAAAAAAAGAACGTTGAGGATTTTTTTAATTAAGAACTAAGCTGACCAAAATAGTCTAGCTTTGGACATTCAATAGGTGGAAAGAAAAATATATTTTTAATGGGCATATATTTTTAACGGAAAAAGGTAAAAAATATTCTTAAACTATACGAAATTGAATAAAATTATTTTCAGTTTATAATTTGATCTAACAATATTTATGTCGTAAATAACTTAGTCTAAAAATATTTTTATTGTTGTTAAATGGGTCAAAAATATCATTTTCTAAATAAATATATTATTTGTATTCTTTTAAATACATTATTTTTTAATAATATTTTTAATTAGAAATAATGTTTAATCCGAGTATTTAATAAAATATTCTAAAAAAAATTAATGAGCGGATTAAATGTGAATATGGTTAGTTATTTAATAACGACAGAAATGAACTTTGCCGGAAATGGAAAAGTCATTATGCCTTAATTTTCTTCTTTAAGGTTACATAAATAATCTTCCTTTTCTTTATAAGGTATAAAATGGAAAAGTCATTATGCCTTTATTTTCACATTTATTTATATGCCAACTCAGAAAATATAATACACAATTTAAAACAATTCTAATTTTATCCAAAGAGAAAATAATAGAATTAATCACTGAACTTTGATAGTAAGTTCAAAATAGTCCTCGAAGTATTAAAGTGTATTTTATCGGTCATGTAAGATTTTTTTTCCAATCAAAGAATATTATAAATTTTCATCAAAATTACAGAAATCATAACATAAAAAATTACACAAGACAAAAAAAAAACCAAAAAACATACCTCAAAAAATTAAACCAAACTCTTGAAATAGACCGAAGATATATTGTAGTTCCAACTGAGTTTGGTTATATATCTTTTATTTTCATAGTTTCGATTAAATTTAACAAATATAATTCAATTAATATATAATAAAGACTAAAAATCTTATTTTTTGACAAATTTAATAACCAAAATTGTTCCGTACATACTTAAGTGACTATTTTGAACCTATCCTCGAACATAAAAGGATCATTCTTGTTATTTTCTCTCAAATCTTCTGCCTTAAATATCTCCTCAATTTCTCCCTTTTTTTTCATTTCAAATACATTAAAAAAAAAAAAAAAAGAGAAATCATGGGAAAAGGTGGTGGATGTGTTTCTAGCAAAAACAAGAGTTCCAAATCTTCAAATTCTTCAAAAAATCCCATCAATGTTCCTTCATCAACCAAAAACCTTAAAATCTTTATCGTGTTTTACTCGATGTATGGACACGTGGAGAACTTATCAAGAAGAATGAAGAAAGGAATAGAGACCGTGGAAGGTGTGGAAGGGGTACTGTATAGAGCACCCGAAACGATGTCTGAAGATGTCCTTGTGAAAATACAGGCCCCACTTAAGGATGACTCTATTCCCGAGATATCATCACCATCAGATCTTGTTGATGCTGATGGGTTCTTGTTTGGGTTTCCCACCAGGTATATATAGTTTAACAAATTTATAACGAATTTTGTGAGTTTAACTGAATTTACTATTTCAATTTCAATTTTGTATATATATGTGTGTGTAAATTATTTGAAGTATATGCATATTAAATTGATGTATGGATCATGATATAATTCATCCAGAAATTGTTTGAGTCAAATAATGAATCATAAACTTATTCATCCGAAATGACCTAACTGTTTATCCTTTTTGTTTTGTTTTTTGGAAATTAATAGCTAATATAATAATTATTATTATTTTTAAAAGCTTAAGTTTCTTTCGAATTTACATGATTTCAGTGTACAAATTTAATTTTGTATGTCTGTTTCGCATTTTGACCTATTGAAAAATATTTTTAGCCTTTTAGGGCTAAAACCAGATTCGATTGAAGAGGTTTGAATTTCTCTTCGACGAAAACTTACATTATTTGTACATGATTGAAATTAGAATATTTTTTATGTATATATAATTGATGTTGAACCCCTTCGGATTCTTTGTGTGTTGAGTTCTTCATATGTGAACCCCTAAATGAAAATTCCGTCTCTACGATTAATATTATTTTAAGTCATGTTGACCAAACGAATTATATTATTTTAAATCACTTTGACCAATCGAATTATATCATTTTAAGTCATTTTGACCAATTAGATTACATTATTTTAAGTAATTTAACCCAATGTTTAATGAGTCATTTCGAATTCAAATTCAATTGAACTCTTTGTTTTTTTTTCGAATTGTATATACATATAAAAGAAATTACACTCATTCTGAATCCGCTATTTTTTTATTAACCTATGTAGGTTTGGTTGCATGGCGGCTCAGATGAAGGCATTGTTTGATTCAACTGGGAATTTGTGGAAGGAGCAAAAGCTTGCTGGAAAGCCTGCTGGGTTTTTTGTGAGTAGTGGTAGTCAAGGAGGTGGACAAGAGACCACTGCGTATGTTCCCTTTTATCCTATGTGATGATTTTTTTTTTCCTACTATATTTATAGACTATTTTATCTAATAATAATGATAGCATATTAAGTATGATTCTAGATGTGAGGTCTGAGAAAGATGAAATATATATATATATATATATACGTGCAATGTATTTATTGGATAGAGATAATGTTTCTGATTGGCCTTAATCTTATTGTTAGTGAAAACTTACAAGATAACAAAAATACAAGATTACAATTGAAAATAAAATGAAGAAAATAAATCTCTTCAGGCTGAGGCGTGGATATCTCGCTCTATTTAAGGAGATTCAAGCCCACTGCAACAAATGTTTTCACCGGTCCAGCAGTAGTCCTTCTTGACTTGTCCCCTCCAGGATACAACAACATAATCACAAAAAATATAACTCAACAACTCTGGACAGGAGTTGAGTCCACAGCTCCACAAAAAGAACACCTCCCTTCAACTAATAAGAACTTTCTTTTTGACAAACTTTATACTAGAAGAAGTCTTCCTAGCAATGAATTGGAAGATAATAGTGTAGTAAATAGTGAAAATAAATGGTCTTAGATGTTACATAGATTACTTAGGTTATAAAGAATAATGGAGGAATAAAGAATGAGATAATGGAGAAATAATATAGAGAAGTAATGGCCAAGATGCCACTACCGATGGTGCAAGAAATGGTCATAACATCAGCACTTACTCCATTGTAATGCTCCACATAACTGCCCAACGGTTAAGACAAGAGAATTATCCACCAACGGACAACTAACAGCAAATGCAATACTTTGACTCCAAACATTTCAAGCAAATTAATATACAAAAATATTAATATTAAAATGCTGACCAACACTTATCTAACTATGTCGATTCAAAATTGATTTTGTAAATTTGGGCATTGAGGTTGTGTCTTGGCTTGGTTGGATTAAGTCTACCTAAAGATTTTTTTTTATATAGTCTGATATTGTTTGCTTTGGATCAAACTCTCAAAGTTGTCCTCATCTTGTATCATTAGAAGTATAACTATATATTCCTTATAAGTAGGACATTGCACTTAATGATTTTGAAAATTGATGGTCTTGAACTTTTGATTCTTGGTTGCCTCATGGATAAGTTTTGAAGGTTGAAAGTTAAAAACTTATTTTAATTGGAAGTATTGTTCATGGAGCAGGCGAGAGAAAATGATCAAAATGGTCTTGATGTATGAGGGTTGCTTTATGTTGATCCTTAATATATTCCACATGATCCATATGGTCCTTAATGTATTATTAAAGAGGATCAATTTGATTCTCTAACCTAAAAATAACAGATACATGAAAAAATAAATATGTTAACTTTAACCCTGACCTCATGTGCAACTCACCTGCAAAAATTAAAACACTCAAAAGTTTTCCCTTTCCCCTTCCCCCCTCATTTTCTATGTTTTTCCGATCTGTTTCAGAAGAGTTAGTTGGTATTATTTTTATTTTTTTTTGCTCCTCAGCCATCTAAAGGAAACTTTCCTCTTCTCATTTAACACAAAGCTACTATTTTTATTGCAAAATGTCATGAAAGATGTAGTTTTTCTCTTCTTAGTTCATCTCTGAATTCCTATTTGCTATGTCAATTCAAAGGTGATAAGTGATTTCTATTAGAAAGCAATTCTTGAAGTCTTTCATTGTCGTCGTGTAAGAAATCGATTATATTTGAAGACACATACAACAGATCTAATAAAATGAATGTGCTCATTAGAAGTACACCAGATGTGCTAATAAAATGTTTCAATATGCACCAAAAGTTTTGCATTGATTATAAGCACATATGCTCAATTTACATTATAATTCTCAATTTTGATGCACCAGGTATTCTCAATAAAATATGCACCGGGTATTCTCCACAAAATATGCATCAGATATGTTCAATTGGCACCAGATTTTACAATTACAGGGGAGCAAATTTTTAGTATAAAATCTGCACTTCAATTATAAGAGCTAAAGCACCATATTTTTGAGAAAAGAAGCTGTCAATACAATTACATACACCAAAGATTCAAGTACAAGTTCTACGATAACATATCAACTTATGATAATCGACTTGCACCATAATTCAAAAGATGGTTGAGGACCAAAAAAAATAAAATAATACCCACTAGCTCTTTTGAAACAGATCGGAAAAACATAGAGAATGAAGGGGGAAGGGGAAAGGGAAAACTTTTGAGTGTTTTAATTTTTGTAGGTGAGTTGCACATGAGGTCAAAGTTAAAGTTAACATTTTTTTTTCATGTATCTGTTATTTTTAGGTCAGAGGATCAAATTGATCCTCTTTTATAATACATTAAGGACCATATGGATCATGTGGAATATATTAAGGATACCCTCATGTATTAAGGACCATTTTGGTCATTTTCTCGAGCAGGCGATGTAAAAAGTTCAAGATCACCCACCTCTAATGTTTTTTTTTTGTTTGTAAATCAACATTAGAAATAGCGAACAATGTGCCACTGTGTTCACCTATTCAACAACATTATTCTTCAACTCATGATTCTAATTTAACAATTTCACGAATCATTTAGGTTCAACCCGCTGAGTCGAATTAACAAATGGCTCATAATCCAAACCAGGGGTCGTTTAGTTGGATGTCTTAGAAAATCTAATACACGTGTTAGTCATGATATAATTTAATTCTTTGTTTGGTAGAATTTTTAGTCTATATATAATTAATACATGCATTAGTTACACACCATATTTAGTATTATAAATTATATAACTAATACAAGCAAATCATGGTATGTAATCTTAGCTTAACTAATACCAACATTACTAATACACTCTATTCAATATTATTCTTATACACTCTACCAAATAAACTTCAATAAATTATTAAAAATGTATTTAAGTTTGGCCAGCTCTAATTGAGGTTTATATATATATATATAGTAATTTCTGAATATGTATAAGATTTATATAAAAGTTATTGAGTCAACGTGAATTTATAACTGACCTTCTAAATCCATCATGTTTGTATATTTAGATTGAGGTTGCATCTTGAGTCGATTATATGTTTTGATTTGTTCACATTCAATAGTACTTGATGGATCATTACGATATAACCCATTGAGTTAAATCAACAAATACTTCATAACTCGACCCGTTTAAACTTTGATGGATAATTAAAAATGAGTTAAACTTTCATACCTCTAACGAACGCATAACTTTAAGGCTAGCTCCTCCCCGACCTCTAATTATCTATATTTATTTGCAGTTGGACAGCAATCACTCAACTAGCACACCATGGAATGCTCTTTGTTCCAATTGGCTACACTTTCGGAGCCGGCATGTTCGACATGGACACGGTCCGAGGAGGTTCACCGTATGGGGCCGGGGTCTTCGCTGGAGATGGTTCGAGAGAAGCTACCGAAGCAGAGTTGGCGGTCGCAGAATATCAAGGCAAGTACATGGCTACAATTGTTAAGAAATTGGTTCATGGTTGATGAGGAAATTAAAGTTCCTTAACTATAAAGGCTATATATTGTTTATTGATTGCTTTGCACTTTGAATATATTGATTTCTTTGTTTTAAACATTGTTCATCGACATTCATTATTATGTTAGGGTGCTTGGCGAAGCCAATAAGCTGGTTAAACTGGTTTATAAGTATTTTTTCCAGTTATTTTATGTTTTAGGTAAATATTAAAATTGTGGTATGCGTACACTTTACTATCCTTTATGACCCCATCTTGTGGGATTGTAGTAGGTAGAGGCGTCAATATGGGCTAGCCCATTGGCCGGCTAGGCCTAACCCATAATTTGATAGGATCGGACTAAGATTTTTAAAGCTCGTTTAAGAAAAATATTTTTTAGCCTGGTCCGAATAAGCCCGTTGGTTTGTCGGACTCGAGCAATATAGGCTGGGCCGACCGTGGACTAAATAAAAATAAAATACAATATAAAAAAAGGAAAAACTACATAAACCCGTAATTTGATAGGATCGGACTAAGATTTTTAAAGCTCGTTTAAGAAAAATATTTTTTAGCCTGGTCCGAATAAGCCCGTTGGTTTGTCGGACTCGAGCAATATAGGCTGGACCGACCGTGGACTAAATAAAAATAAAATACAATATAAAAAAAGGAAAAACTACATAAATGAGTCATAAAACTCAAAATAATTACATGTTCATACCATTCTCTCAAAAAATAAATTAAGCCCATACCCCCAATTCAGTAAAGCTGATAATTTTCGCTTAACTGATACTAAATCAGTATCATATATTCTATTGGTATCATTAAGTGTGTGTATATATATATATAGTATTGATATCATTAAGATTTTTTGTTCAGAAATTATTCATTAGTCAATGATACTATAAGAGTATATTTATACTATTGTGGTATCATTAAGGTTTTTGAGAAATTACTCATTAATCAATGATACTATAAGAGTATATGTATATTGTTGTGGTATCATTAAGGTCTCTTATTCAGAAATTACTCATTAGTTAATGATACTATAAGATTATATGCATATTGTTGTGGTATATATCATTAAGATTTCTTGTTCAGAAATTATTCATTAGTCAATGATACTATAAGAGTATATTTATACTATTGTGGTATCATTAAGGTTTTTGAGAAATTACTCATTAATCAATGATACTATAAGAATATATATATATATGTATATATAGTCAATGATACTATAAGAGTATATGTATATTGTTGTGGTAGTCAATGATACTATAAGAGTATATGCATATTGTTGTGGTATCATCAAGGTTTCTTGTTCAGAAATAACTCATTAGTCAATGATACTATAAGAGTGTGTGTGTATATATATAAATATAGTATCATTAATGTTTCTTGTTCAGAAATTACTCATTAGTCAATGATATTATAAGAATATATATATACAAATAAACATTACTGACATTCAAAATAATAAAGCTATAACTAAAAAAATATGAATTCAAAACTAAAAGCCATAGCTAAAACAGATTTCATAATTTCGAAAAAAATGTACACTAATTAAATTAAAGTATAACAATAAATAAATAAAAAATTCAAAACACGCTAAAACAGACACGTCGACGTGAAGTCACTCTTATATAATAAGAGAATTGTACACTAATTAAATCAAAGTAGAAAAAAAAATTAAAAATATTTTTTGAAACACGCTGAAGCAAGCATGTCGACGGAGACATGTCTGCTTCTTCTGAAGCCTCTCTTAATATATAAAAAGAGAATATTACACAGCCTATATCAAGAAAAACGGTTCCTATATCAATTTGACTATAAATTCAAACAAGACATAAATTAAATAAAAATTAAATTCTTAATAATTTTGAATTTTCTACAACTTTAATTTATTTTTCCAACATATTGGAAGCGGGTTTAAGGATGGTGGTGGTCCCAATTAAGAAAGTAACACATCAACACTACTAATGATTCTTGTATTATTCATTAGTAAAAATTAAAGTTGATCATAATGCAACCTTTGAAGATTGCTTAGCATCCCTTGGTCTTGGAAGTACTATGATTAGTGGAATGTCATGTGTTTTTAGTGGCTTAATAGCTGTAAGAAATTAGTCTGTTTATTCCATATTAAGTGATTTTTTGAGGTTATGTATATTTATAAAAAAAAAATTAGGATATAAATTGAACATCACTTTCCACTTTTACCCTTTTACTTTTTTTGTGAAACAATAATTGTCTATTATTGACTTGACACATAAATTAAGAAGCATGTACAATAAACTAGACAAGTATTATTGGACATTTCAAAATAATGTATAACAGACAAGTAAAGATGAGCGGATACAATAGTAAACTATTCTTGAAAATAGAAATTATTTAAAGTAAAATCATAAATATGAATAATTAACTCTCTTGAACTTATTAATATCTAGAAAAAGTAAATAAAAAACAAAAATGATTAGAAGTTCAAACATTTATCTAAAACTTTGAATAATTTACTTCTTTTGAATTACAACAAAAAAGCCCAAAAATTCTGTTAATATAAAATAGAGGGTATATGATTAAATAGGTAAATATACGGAGTAAATAAGATATAATAAACTAAAGAGGCCTAAAATTAATTAAGGTGTAATTAGTTTATCATGAAATGAGAAGGACCACTAAAGCACAAAACTTTAATCTCTTTTGAATTTTAAAAAAAGGAAAAAAGTCTGAAATATATTCGAACTTTGACCAAAATTATTGTAATAATACCAAACTTTGGAAATGATCTTTTACCCCCGCACTATTTAATAGTGTATTTTAAAGATATATATGTGCACACGTGGACAACATAAATATTGCATCATTATAAATAGTAACGTGTCCACGTGAGCACATATATACCTTTAAAATAACTATTAAATAGTGTAGGGGGTAAAAAGTCCTCCATAAAGTTTGATATCATAACAGCAATTTCGGCCAAAGTTGAAATATATTTCAGACCATTTTCCCTAAAAATAGGTAAATATAAAGGACACTTAAGTTTATGACTGTGCCACGTGATAATGATACTTTTGATATCAAATGTATACTAATTAAAACATTAAACTAATACTATTAATATTAAGCAACATAATTACGAGGATGATTCTGATTAGCCAGGAACTTGGTGGTCTTATCAAATTGTTATAACTCTCTCTGTCCATAATTACTTGTCCACTTTTGAATTGACACACCTATTAAGAGAACAATTATTGACATAGTGTGTTTACCATTTTACCCCTATTAATTATTAAGTCGATGAATTCAAAACTTAAGATTTTTAAAGTAATTAATTGAGGGTATAATAGGTTAAAAAATTGTCCTTTCTTGATTTGTCAAAATGGACAATTAATTAGGGATAATTATAAAAGGAAAAGTAGACAAGTAATTAAAAACAGAGGGAGTATAAGTTAATTAGCATTTATAATCCCTAGTTTGAGGATGGGAAACATGACCTTGACTTGTTGGGACAAACATGACACCAATTAATTAGCATAAATTAAACCAAGTTAACAATATTCCCTTTGGGTCCAAAATGATTGATTTCCTAGGCTTCTACTTATGAATTAAGAAATTTACTTAGCTTACTCTTAAAAATTAAGAGGGGTTTGATTGAGACGCTCTTAATTGCAATTTTCTTTTTAGGATTCATAATTTAAGGAGACGGAGAAATATTGATAATGATGTCACACATGATATTGAAACAGAGTGAGTAAGATGGAGGCTTCCATGAGTTGCATCTGGTGTACTATGCTATAAGAATATGTCGTCAAAGCTTAAAGGTAAGTTCTTATAGAGTGGTGGTTAGACCAATGTTGTTGTATGAGATAGAGTGATCAGTCAAGAACGCTCACGTGCAAAAGATAAAGATAGTAAAGATGGAGATGATCAGATGGATGTGTGGCACACTCAGAGAGATGATTAGGAACAAAGTTCTATGGGGCAAGGTGGAAGTGACATTAGTACTGGCGGACAAAATGAGGGAACCGATATGGTTGAGATGGTTTGACCACATGAACATCAGAGGTGTAAGAATACACTAACAAGTAAGTGTGAGAGGTGGTTGTAGCAGGACTTAGAAGAGGTATAGGTAGAATGAAGAAGAACGGAGAGGGGCGAGGGGTGGTTAGACAAGACAACACCCGTCGATATATTGAGGACATAATTTTAGGTAGGAAAGAGTGAAGGTCGAAGATCAGTGTAAAATATTAGTAGGTAGTTGAGTACTGATATAACACTCTATGTGGGAGAGAGAGTGGGCTAGTCTATTTCTCTCTTCTTATCCTTATAGTAGTATTATTTAGTTATCACGTAGTTTCTTATTTTTTTGCTTTGTGTTACTATATATTGTTGCATTTGCTTTGTAACTTGCAACTTTAATTTGTTGTCCCTTTTTTGACAATTTTGCGTCGGATATATTTCTTCGTCTGAGCCAAGAATCTACAAAAGTAATCTCTTTAACTGTCACGACCCAGGCCGTCGTGATTGGCACCCACACTAACCCTCTGGTGGGAGAACCACTACTGCAACCCAATCCAAGCAACTAAATCAAAAACTAAAGCATTTAAGTTACAAAAGCAAGTTAAATAACTAAAAACTGAAGTTACCATAAACTTCCAAAAGATCTAACAACTAAACAATGCGGAAAATACACCTAGAACCTGAAAGCCAATGTACCAAATCATCTAAAGTTCAACAAGTCTAAACAAGAAGGGATACAACCCCAAACTAATGCACTAATAACTAACTAGAAAAGTGTAAATCTGAAATGTGGACATAGACGATTGCGGTCTTCACGTTGTCAAACAATCAACATTCTTTCTTTAGTTCAATTTGTAGTCAATATGTTTTATACAAAAACGAACCCATGCAACGATTGGAAATCCTTTGAGAACCCATGGTATCCCGGAAGAATTGGCTCACCCTTGAATTCGAACGATGATCACTGATCTTCTAAGCGAGGTCTATCAATAGCCGTCGAAAGATGCCCTGTACTCAACAAAAATAAGAGCAAGTGCAGTATCAGTACAACCATAGTGTACTCGTAAGATCACGCGGCTATCCCACTAAGTGTAACATAAGCAAGTCAATACAACATTATAAACACATGCATATATCGAACATATACCACTACTAAAAAATTGTCAAAAAACGACAGCCAAAAGTGACGGACTGCGTCGCTTTTTTGGTCAAAATCGACGGAAAAGCGATGCAGTCACTTCCGTCACTTTTTAGCTCGACGCTTTTCAAAAGCGACGGACTGCGTCGCTTTTTTATTAGTGTTTTTTTTTTTTTTTTTTTTTTAAAAAGCGACGGACTGTGTCGCTTTATTTTCATTTTCATTTTTTTTAATTTATAAAGGGCGACGCAGTCCATCGCTTTTCTGGAAATTTATTTTTTGAAAATCCCAGAAAAGCGATGGACTGTGTCGCTTTTAGAGACGGACTGAGTCTGTTTTAGCAACGGACTGAGTCGCTTTTTTACTCTCTTTTTTTGAATTTTTTTAAAAAAAGCGACGGACTGCGTCGCTTTATTTTAATTTTAATTTTTTTTTATTTCTAAAGGGTGATGCAGTCCGTCGCTTTTCTGGAAATTTATTTTTTGAAAATCCCAGAAAAGCGACGGATAAAACGACACTGTCCGTCGCTTTTCTGGGTTTTTAAACAAATTAAAACTCAAAAAAGCGACGGACTAAACCACGCTGTCCGTCGCTTTTTCTGCAATATTTTTGACAGTAGCAGCTCGCAGCTTCTGCTGCCCACCTGCAAATGCAATTCAATTCAATTCTACACTATTCAGCCCAATCAAACACACACAATTATGTCGTAGCAGATTGTCCTTCCAATACGGCAACTCCAAAAATATGCTTTGTTTGATCCAATTATGTTCAGCACCATATCCAGGAAGTCTAGAAGGTGAAACTTCTGTAACTTTAGGTAATTGAGAAATTCTCTGCCAAATTTGATGCACTGTGAGTAATGGAGGTGGGGGGGTCACTTTCAACCTTATTTTTCCTAAATGCATTTTTCATCTTTCTAAACTCATGGTCCATTGGCAAGAACTGGCGATGACAATCAAATCATGTATTTTTTCTGCCATGCTTTAAAGTGAATGGCTTACTATTTTCCATGCAATACGGACATGCTAGCTTTCCAGCTGTCATCCAACCAGACAACATCCCGTATGCAGGAAAATCATTAATAGTCCACATTAAAGAAGCACGCATGATAAAATTCTGCTTAGTTGATATATCATAAGTCAAAACGCCTTCAAACCACAATTGTTTGAGCTCATCTATCAATGGTTGTAGATAGACATCAATCAAACTTTTTGGATT
>NW_006239624.1:460-1642 GCF_000226075.1 Solanum tuberosum | reverse complement strand
TAGATTCTCAGCGACGTACTGATGAAAGTCATTCTGCATATTAAATATAAAAATTGACATCAATATATATACATATCATAAATATATTCACTATTGATATATATTATTCATATTAAATAACTTACAAAAGTTCGTTCGGCCTTTCCTCCACCCACACATCCGGATCTGACTCATTTTCTTTCTTCCTGACATGAGTCTTCTTGAAAATTTCTGGTTCAATGGGAGTGCGTCCCAATTCTTTTTCCTATAAATAAAAACTGAAATTTATAACGATATATATGTATCAACTAATTATTTATTTAAAAGTTTGAATTAGAACTTACCATCTCTCGTGCAATTGTTCCAACCGTCTTTGCACCTCCGGTGTGCAACGAGCCACCTTTAAGACTGCCTCTAGCCTTTTTGGCTTGATCTGATATTTCCTTAAACTTGTCTGTGTTCCAATACTGACCCAATTCATCAAAAAAAGAGGCAACATCCAACCGAGACGTTCACCACTATCCCGAACGCTCTTTAGCCAGCTAGACAGTCTGGCGGATGCCTTCCTCTCAAATGTGGTCCCAATGACCAAATTGTACCTCGACTCCCAAGTACACATAGTTTGAAAAAATTGAATAACGTTAATTAAATCAATAGTAAAAAAAAGTAAAGTATACTAAACTTAACTAAAACATATATACCTTAAAGTTATTAAATATCATCTGGCGTATACTGTTTGGAATCTCGCTCCAAGAGTGATAAGCTTGTGTATAGAGTCTTCTAACACATTCTTTTTAAGCCCGGGCAGCATCCTTTGCAGGATGCCACCTGCAAAACACATAATAAATATGTTAGTTCATGAATAATATATTAAAGTATAAGAAATAAATAAAATAAACTAATAAATAGATAACAAAACAAACTTACGATGATCCATCCGGCTCAATCATAACTCTACCAAGTCTGTCCTTCTGGCCAGGAGCTAGAACAGACATCGTATCATATGGTGTAGCACTAGGTGCAGCTATAGACGAGGGTGATACATCAGGATGCACAAAACGCTGAGTCAATGGAGGCGTACCGGCCATAGCATCTGACTGGTCGCTACTAGAATCTCCACGCCTCATAGCAGATAACTGAGGAGATGTACCTGTGGGAGATGGAGTACCTATCGATAAGGGTCATGCTCGACGAATAGCCTGT
>NW_006239624.1:0-173 GCF_000226075.1 Solanum tuberosum | reverse complement strand
CATGTATAATATATATAAAAATCATAAATTAAATAAAATTAGTAAAATACACTTACATATGTACTAGCTAGCTTTCATTCTACAATATTCCTCCTCGCTTGTTTCAATTCCATCATTCTCCCATTCTTCCTTCTCAGTTGTTTCATTTTCATTATCGTCTCATTCTTCGTCAT
>NW_006239623.1:180722-182086 GCF_000226075.1 Solanum tuberosum | reverse complement strand
CTGTTTTTTAAAAGAGAAAACAACACAAATTGGACCAATTAATGAAACCATTTATTCTAATTGGATCAACCCAAACTATTTACCCTTAAAAGGAATCATGATCCACTCCTTTTGACGCATTAAACTACAATTACCCTTCATATCATCGAAGTATATATATATATATATATATATATATAATGGTATCAAGGAGTAACATAGTAGTGTTTTCACTTAAGCACGATTTCTTCCTTTTTGGTTCCATTATACTTTGATAGTACCAGACAATAAACACACATTGATAGTTAAAAACAAGTGATACAAAAGTAAAGGAGTAACTACTTATAAATAGTTTTTCTTTTTCGGGTACAGTTTTCCCTATATCTTTTTATATATGGTTGGAGAATTTGTATATCACAAAATAAAAGTAAACGTGTTAATTATAAATTAAAATATGATTAAGTCATGCGATATTCAAATCTTTGCTATACTCTACAATAATATTACTATTGTACGCCCTTTGTTTATACTCCCTCCGTCCACAATTAATTGTCATAATTTCCATTTCTAGAGTCAAACATATAAAAAATTTGACTAACATTTTACGATCTATTTTTCATCATATTGATATGCAAAAACTTGCAATTAATAGTATTTTTCGTGTAGTTTTTGAATATCTAATTTTTATGTTTAAAATATCAAATTAATGAAATCTAATTTAACTTTGAAAATTAATCAAATTGACTTTCGAAAATCGCAACATGACAATTAAAAGTGGACGGAAGGAGTATTTACTTGTCTAGTATTGACTTGTCACCCTTCTTAACTTTTGAAAAATAATAAAAATATAGAATCACAATTTGTGACTTCTTAACTTTCGAGAAATAATAAATAGAATCACAATTTTATTTAATAAAGTCAATATTTTGAAAAGTATACTTCGAAATGATAATAGTTAATGATAAATTAGAAACTAAAAGTGATAAATTTAGACAAATAAAATGATATATGTTGACATCCAATTTTGGACCTCCACAATATAGATTAATCATCGACTTCTAAAATTCCAAACGATTTGAAATAATTGACTTTATAAAATTCAAAATAATTTTTCAAGTTATTTTAAATAGTTTTGTCTTCTTTTTTTTTATAACTTTTAAATAATATATATGTTTTATATAATTTTGTATATAATTAGTATAGTTTATGGATATTCAAAAACCGTCTCAAAAAGATTTTGTTAAACATTTGTTAATTAGTTTAGCTTAATTATAGTTTATATTTTGAGTTAAGTAGTTTACAATTAAGTTAATTATTTTATTTCGTTAAGATTAAGAAGCTCGTTAATTAATTAATATTAATTCATCTAAATTAAACTCAATATG
>NW_006239623.1:165410-173137 GCF_000226075.1 Solanum tuberosum | reverse complement strand
AAAAATATTTAAGTTAAATAAAATAAAAGTTTTATTTTAAAAAATGAATAACTAAAGCTCACAAAGAAAAATTTAAAAAGTTTAAATAAAGTGAAGGGTAATTTTGTAAACAAACAACTTGTCCTTAAAATTTATCAATATATATTATTTTGAATATAACAAACCAAACACTCAATAAGAAATAATCTCAGGACAACTTATCCCATCATAATTAATCTCAACATAACTTATCCCAACATAACTTATCCCATCATAACTCATATTCAAACCAAACGACCCCTAATGGTATAAAACAGTAATTGAGCAGTTTTTTCACTGAAGCACTGCATGTCCCTCCTTGATACCATCGAAGTATATATATACTATAATGGTATGAAGGAGTAAATGACTAGTGTTTTCACTGAAGCACTATTTTTTTTATCTTTGATATTGTGGTGTCAAGCATCAATTTAGCTATTTTTCACTAAATCACTACCTCTTCCTATTTGATATCATCAAAATATATATAAACTCTGATGATATCAAGCAGTAATTGAACAACTTTTTCACTGAAGCACTGCATGTCCCTCTTGATACCATCGAAGTATATATATATATATATATTCTAATGGTATTAAAGAATAATTGAGTAGTGGTTTGACAGTCTATGTGCTCATGCTGAATAACAGCACCTTTAATAGGATCAGTCTCAATTGTATCTGCAAATTGGATTAGTTGTGCATGGTCGTGGAGATAGATACTTCGGTGAATTCCACAACCAACAGATATGCAGTGATCACACGTTTGACCCCAAAGTTGGATGACAAGGATAAATATATCAAAAAAAATATGACGAGGTGTAAATATAGCCTTTTTCTAAGAGTACATGGGCAAATATGACCTTTTTCCGCATTTTTAAAATAAGTTTGTGGGATTTTTGAGTCCACATGTCAACTAGTAAACTATCTAATATAAGTGATATCTAAATATTTTATTTTATGTGACATTGTTTGATTTGACATAATATTTTATTTTATTTTTAAAATTTGTGGTTTAAACTAATCCTTATATATTTGTGTGACTATAAACATTAAAAGTAAAAAATAAAATTTTAAAGTTAAATTGTTTCTAATTATATAAAATGACATTTTTTAAGACGGATAAAAAGAGAAAGGTGTCACATAAAATGAGAACTAGAAAATATTGGTTATGGGATTCACAAAAAATAAAAGAGAGAAGTATTGAAAACACCCCTAAACTCAGCGCGAAGTATTAGTTTCATCTATGAACTATTGTCAGTGTTAAAAGCACTCCTTTACTTAACTAACTAAATTTAAATACACCCCGATATTGCAACATGAGTGAAATACACCCCTAAATTCTCGTTAAATTTAAGAGTATTTTTAACACTTCTCTCGACTTTTTATCAAGAGTTCATGCTCCTACAAGAGTTTCACATCACTTGCTATGTCATGTGGCAAATCCGGAGTGCATTGGGGGTATATCTAAGTTTGCTTAGTCAAGTAGAGAGGTGTTTTAAAACTGTCAATAATTCATGGACGAAACTAATAATTTAAAATCAAGTTTAGGAGTGTTTTCAATACTTCTCTCAAAAAGTAAAATTTCTCCTTTAACTAGTATACTCAAAACCTGCAAAGGAACTTGGAGATGAATTCTGAACAATTAAAACGGACAATAATTACTAAAAGAGAAAATTAATAGAATTTGAAATACTCACAAAGAAAACGTTTAAAAAGGATTAATATAATAAGAATGGGAGAATTTGTGATTCTTCCTTTTTGGATGACTCATTTAAATTCTAGGGAAAATAGCGATTTTCATCCTTGTAATATTGTATAATTTCAGTTTTAATTCTTGTGTTATTTGATTATACATATTTAATTTTTGATTATTTAAAGTGTGCGGTTTTGATCCTTAAAGTTAACTATTTAACAGAATGATTATTTTAAAATATATAATATAAAATAATTTGAAGATTTGGTGATTCTAAATGCTTGAAGAATTATGTGTTACATTTTTAAAGACTGAAAGTTGTTAGGACACCATTGATAGCCTTAAGGAGCATGTCCACCTACTATTTACCCTTTCAAATGTAATCTTATTTGACCTTGATTAGTAACCATTGAAAAAGAGAGGAAGAACGAGTTGCTAATGAATCAAAACATAATAAACACAAAAGCAGATGAGATCAATTAATATTCAAGCAATTAGAATCACCAACCCTTTATTTTATAAATTTTCAAATAATTATTTTGTTAAATAGTTAATTTTTGTTAACTTCAAAGTCCAAAACCGCTCACTTCAAATAATTGAAGGTTAAATGTGCATAGTCAAATAATAGAGAGACTAAAACTGAAATTTGACAAAAATACAGGAACTAAAATCGATATTTCCCCTAGATTCTATAATCACTGAAAATGCAGATGCTTCGAATAAAAGGCAAGAAGATTAAAACGAAATCACACCGTTAATTATGCTAAAAAGGAAGTACTTTTAATGCAAAAAGATTTATAATTAATTATATTTTATGTTAACACAAGGAGAACTTTTATGGAAAATAAATCAAACAGTCTATTTTGCTAAAACGAAGTACTTTTTATGGAAAAACATTTATAATTAATAAATATTATGTTAATACAAGGAGAACTTCTATGGGAAAAAATGATACGGTCTATTATGCTAAAAGGGAAGTACGTTTTATGGAAAAGTATTTATAATTAATTAAATTTTGTTAATACAAGGAAAACTTTTATGGAAAAATATTTATAAAATCAAGTCTGCCATTCTCTTATTTATATAGCCTTAAGTTGGTTTGAAAACTTGTGAAATTGAAAAACATCTTTACATAAACATTATTTAGCTATTTATTTTACCATGGCCAAGTTTTCTTTCCTCCATATTTGTTTGGTTGCTTTGTTGTTATCAGGTCAGTATTAATAATTATATGTAACATTTACACTTCTATCAATTTTCATTCACGTTGTGAAAGTAGTCACTAATGTACCACTAATGCATACATTAGTGAAGACTGTCTAAATGACACCCTTTATAATCTGACTCTCTCCAGCGTGAATGCAGAATGCTTTTGTATATTGAATTGTACGTCAATTTAATTAATTTCTAAAATACTTGTGTAATTTGCAGGTGTATTTGTTGATGCTCAACAACAACCAAAAAGAAAGAGATGCAGTTTTTTATTACATCGTAATCAATGTGATCCCCAAAGCTGTTTGGATGAATGCAATAAAAAATATGGCGCTGATAGTTTCACTGGAGTTTGTGCTGGTCTAGAACCACTTAGTTGTGTCTGTGTTTATTATTGTGGACCTCCTCCTTCTTAAATAGATTGTCTTAGCTTTAATTTATCGAGTAATTCTATTCATTATTCTCATGAATTACAATTAATTAACTCACAATCATGAATTGTTAGTAGGGATGTTCATTATTTGATTCGATTCGATTTTTCTCTGAATGTTAGAATTGAATTTAACCAATAAAGTCACTTTTTCATCGGTTTGATTTTCTCAGTTTTTTGTTGGTTTTTATCTAAATTTTTTGTTATATACTTCCATTAGATTGATTAAGTATATTGTAGCATAGCTCTACCAAATCAATTGCTATTTGGGAAAAGAAGGAAATATATACATAATTAAGTTATATATGTAACTTCCTCCGAAAAATGATATGCATTAATATTGATATTCCAATTATCTTGATGGCAATTGAAAATCAAACAATAATGTAATATTATTAGTATATTATGCTATGATTACTATATAATATTTAATTAATATTCTTTATATCATTTTGATTTAGTATACAGATAAAATAGTAATTTAATTTAGCACTTTGAAGCTTTTCACTTCTTTAAATTTTGACATCTAATCTAATGAACCGTCCTTGATTCAAGTACGAGTTCTTAAAGTAAATTTCACTTGATCCAATCATTAGTATAAATAATCAAAATCGAGTTTGAATTCTCAAGGTTTCCATTTTCTTCTAAGTTGACTTATAAATATTTTTGACTGATATAATTTTTTTTTATCCATTTATTTATACTATTAGATTAGCTTGTTCCATAGACTTGTGTATATATGTGTGTATCTCATATATGAAGTTTAATTCATATGGTTTAAAAAGAGTAATCCAATGTAACGAGCTTTTGCTATATGTGAAATTTTTAAAAAGGGTCTAATCACAAAAAAAGAATTTATTTTTTGACCTCCTCACACACCTCCCTTATGGTTTTTTAATTTTTACAGTAGTATTTTTTCTCGATTAAATTACTTTGCACCTTTTGTCATTAGTAAATAAGGAGAGGAAACTTTTTTATTTTTTTTCAAACAAATGTTATGAATAGAGAAATTAGAACCGAAAACAAAATTTTAAACGAAAAATATAAAAACTTAAAACACTGGGTACATTTCATTGGCCTCCATGGATTGGGCATTTACAAGTTCATTGGGTTTCACATTATCATGCCATATGAAAATGAGCTTCATTGTGATTTTGGGCCTTATGATTACAAGTCGGGAGAAGTTACTAAATTACCCTTATAAGAAAAGTCTTACAAAAAAAAATCTTAATTTATTTAATGAAAATTAAGTGGACAAAATTGCTCTCAAAACTTATAAATTAATATCATTCTTGGGTCAATTAGTCCAGTAACCAAAGTCATAAAAAGAGGAAAATTACATAAATCTCACTAGTTTATGAATTAATTATTTATATATACTTTAGTTTGTAATATTACGTATCTTACCAAATTTTGGTACATTCAGATGCGTCCAGATACGTCTAGATAAATATATCTCATGATACATGAAGTTACAATTAGGTGTAATTTGTTCTAGATATATATATTTTATCCAAGTGAATTCGCATGTATCTGGGGATACATAACAAAATCTGACTCTCCTATCTCCCATCTCGCTTGCCACTCTCCTATGTATCTGGTATCCCATATACATGCGAATCACACCAAATACATGTATGTGTGATTCACATGTATCTGAGAAACATAACGAATCTTGTTGGTCTTCTCCTCATCTTGCTTACTTCTCTTCCTATTTTAGTGCATCTGGTAGCAAAAATACATATAACTATATCTTCCTCAATATATGATAGGACCAAATATACACCAATTAATCAAATTTCTTAACTTTCGTAAAATTTTGCAATTCTTTTTAAAAACAAATTAATGGAAGTAATTACTGTCACCAAGCCCTTTCCGTGACATATATTTTGGTGACTAAAAGATGTAGCCCATGTGGCATATCCAGTCTTCACCATCTTCCAAAAAAAAATTGGAAGGTATACAGATTAACTTATATCCACGGTGGACAAGAAAGTTACAGCGTTATTCATTTTCAAACGGAAAAGGGTTATATTCTCCCTTCGTCATACTTTTTTGATATATTTGCTTTTCCCATTCAATTTTAGGCACATATTTACCCTTGAAATGTTAAGTCTCATATCCTCACTTTTAGTATCATAAGTGGCACTTATATGGCACGCGGGCGGCATGCCTATATGGATTTATATATTTTTTCATTTAAAATTTTCTCCTAACTTAATTAGTATACCCAATCCAATATTATCCCCACCCATTTAACCCATAAAATCCAACTCCTAATACTTATTTCATTATCACATTAGGAGAAAATCACAACGGAGAAAGACTTGATATTGAAGTCACAACAGGCACAACTAAATAAGTAGTAGGAATTGAGTTCATGGGTTAAATTGGATGGGTATGATAATTAAAGTATAACTTACATAAATCACATAGTGTAAGACCCTAAATTACATTATATCCCTACTCTTTTCTATTTTACAAAAATCCCTTAAAATATTAGTCATCCGGATACATTAATTGTGATATATTATAAAACTTGTATGTTGAACTTAATAAGGAATATTAATGTAAAATTGATTTTATTCCCACAAATCACGCAGAATTGATTTTCTTTCCCACAAATCACGCAGAACCTGATTGATATCAATCCATTCCAATTTGTAACAACTTTACAAAATTCAAAAATCAAATTTTCATCTTCTCCATCAATTCGAAATCTTGAATCTCAAATCTGCCATTGTAGATGATTGGAGAGATGGTTCAAATATATTCAATTGCTCTAATCCTTACAAGAAAGTTAGTGCAATTGTGCAGGCTATCAGGACCTATAACGATCCCCATATTTTGACCGCGGCGAGCAGTGGTTCGGAGTAAGCAATGGGTGATCTAAATCTGAATGAAAACAAGGTCGAGCTATTTGTTAGTGATGATACTTACTGATGAGATCAAGCTTAACCTTTTTGTGTCTGTTTTTTTATTATAATATCATGTATTTTGCAGTTCAACTTTGTGAACAATATCTTTTTTTGGTTTTGATTTTGCAATAACATGATGATAAGTTTAACAAGTCGTGTTTTACGCTTGTGTACATGTTTGTGGCACCGAAAAATAATGGAAACATTGACTTTAAATGACTCTAGATATTACTATATTGTGAAGACATGTTAATCAATTTGTTTTAGTTATTGTTTACATGTTTATAGTTGTGTGTTGTAATGAATATAGAAACGACAGATGATCAAATCGAATACATTCAATTCTTACATTTAGCAGTAATTTTTATAAATGTATCATAGCCAATAGTGTGTATCAGTAATTTGTATAAATGTATCACTGTAAAATAATGAGTATTTAGCAGTAATTTGTATAAATGTTTAATTGCAAAATAATGGGTATTTACCAGTAATTTGTATAAATGTATCATAGCCATTAGTGTGTATCAGATTACGTGTGATTGAAAAATTGCATATCTTATACAATCAAATTGCATATCTTATTCGAAGGAAATCAAATTAAAAACCATTTGATGGGATTGAGAAATATTATTGATACATTATAGAGCTTGATATATGGAAAATGATACATTATACATTACTTATGTATCAAGTACGTTTGAATTGAACATGAAACTCACTAGTCGAAGTATCAACAACATTAGGTTATGTATCAGTATAATAAATATAAACATGATACATTGCATAGAATCCACTGGTCGAAATATCAGCAACATTAGATTATGTATCAATATAATAACTATAAACATGATACATTGCATAAATCTCACTAGTCGAAGTATCTACAACATTAGGTTATATAAACATGGTACAGTGCATAAAACATAGTCATTGTATTAGAAAACTAAATTACGAAATAAAATAAACGAGATACATTGAAAACTTGTGCCTTTGATAGAGACGAACATGATAAGGCAGATTCGACTTTTTCCTCTTTATTTGAGCGTTTTTTCATAATAGATTTAGAATTTGAAATCCTTCTTCATGAATAAGACTGAACAAACATTAAAGATTGCAGATACATAACACCCAGTTGATTTTGGTACTGTTTATATATCATTTTAAATTTGAATACGATTGAAGATACATTATAGAACTTGATACATTCGGTAGTGTTTATGTATCAAGTACAATTACATTGAACATGATAAACAAATGGAAGATTCAACAATATTAGGGTTCTGTATCAATATCGTAAATATGAACATGATACATTGCATAACAATGAAAGTTACTGTAGCAGTGATGTATCAGATCAGTGATAACACTAACAAAGACTATTTTAATGCATCATAAAGTTAAAACGAAGGCATTATACATAAATTTATGAATCAAAATCAACTAGATACATAAAA
>NW_006239623.1:152418-164470 GCF_000226075.1 Solanum tuberosum | reverse complement strand
TGTTCTTATTAGATCAGTGTTGCATTCGATGCCCTTACATATCATCTCTGTGGCTCATCCTCCGAAGGCTATTCTTGATCTTATTGAAAAATCTCTTGCTAACTTCTTTTGGGGGTCCTCGGAAGGCAAGAGAAAATACCATTGGATCTCTTGGAAAAAACTTTGCTACCCAAAATTAGAAGGGGGAGTGGGGTTCAGATCTCTCCATGACATTTGTAATACTTTTGCGGCTAAAGCTTGGTGGAACTTTAGAACTCAAAATTCTCTTCTCACTAATTTCTTAGAAGCCAAATATTGCAAAAAAATTCATGTTGTTGCCAAGAAAAAGAATTATTCTCAATCTCACATTTGGAGAAGGCTCATGGATGCCAGGAATGATTGTGAACATAATATTCTTTGGAAAGTGGGCAATGTAAATCTTTCTTTTTGATGGGATAATTGGACTAACAGAGGGGCTTTTGCTATGTTGGTGGACCAAAGTACTCATTCGAAGAATACTAAGTCTCTGACTTTCTTAATTCTAATCACTGGAACACTAGTAAGCTTCATGAAATTTTACCTTCTGACTTAGTTGTTCACATTTTAACTATCAAGATTTTTGCAAGTAATCAAGGCCATGCTGTCTGGACACCTGAACACACATGCTCTTTCTCCTCAAAATATGCCTGGTATGCTCTTAGACAATCTAATGGCTCCTCCCCGACTTCTAAAAATATTTGGCATACAAAATGCCTTATAAAATTTCCTTTCATATGCTTAGACTCCTTAACAATAAGTTGGCTACAGATGATTCATTATCTCGTTTTGGTGTGCGGGGACCTTCCAAATGGTTTTGTTGTCACAATGGAATGAATGAGGACATCAACCACCTGTTTAGCTATGGTCAAATAGAGGAGAAAGTTTGGAATTTTTTTGAAGATACTTTGGGACTGCTCTGGCCTAATTATGATAACATTCGTACTAAGCTTATGAGATGGTGGCATATTAAATCCACCAACAAAGTGCTTGAATTGACCACTCAATGCCTTCCTTCTGTGATTTGCTAGGAATTATGGAAATATAGATGCACTTATAAATATGAAGGCACCAAAATTTACTCTGGCAACATTATTCATCAAGCTACATACCGCCACATTCATTTGATCCTCACTTCCCAGTTCCCTTCCCTAAAGTTTCCCACAAAATTTTGAAGCATTTGTCAGATGATGGAGAATATCAAGCCTAAGCTTGATATCACCCCCATTCTGTGGAGTAAGCCTAATTACGGAGAATACAAGCTTAATGTTGACGGTTGCTCTAAGGGCAATCTCAGAAGTGTCGGTGGTGGAGGTATTCTGAGGAATCATATGGGTCATATGATCATGGCTTTCACAGCATATTTTGGTCACTCTTCTAACAACTTGGCCGAGGCACGGGCTATCAAGATTGGATTGAAATGGTGTATTGATCACGGTTTCAATGTTCTTACTATAGAATCTGATTCCTTGACTGTGATTAACATGATCAACAAAGCTGCAACTACAACATGGAGCATTAAGGAGGAAATTAATGACATCCATAATATGACTTCAAAGGGAAATTTTCAGTTCATTCATATATTCAGGGAAGGAAATAGTACCACTGCTGATCTCTTGACCAACTTTGCGGAGCTTGATAGGAAAAATGACTTCTTCACTGAAACTATACACTTACCAAGGAAGATTGTAGCCACTATGAAGAATGATGAAGAAGCTCGTCCAAACTTTAGAATCAGATTAAGGAAAAACACTTTTATCTTCGACCCTGGTTGAACTCTTCTTGAATGGTACTAGGTATTCTATCCTAGACTTTTTTGGAAGCCTAACTGTACTAGGAACAATCTTCCTCTTTTGCTTTATTTTTGGAAGCTAAAATTGTAAGAATGGCTTACCATTCTAGCTACTCTTGTATGAGGTAAGGTTTGGTCCTCCTCTGTAACCTTTTGCTTTGAAATAGAATCTACATTGTTGTAAAAAAAAATGGCATAATACATATATTGGACCTTAAACTTGTAGTACCACTGCTGATCTCTTGACCAACTTTGCGGAGCTTGATAGGAAAAATGACTTCTTCACTGAAACTATACACTTACCAAGGAAGATTGTAGCCACTATGAAGAATGATGAAGAAGCTCGTCCAAACTTTAGAATCAGATTAAGGAAAAACACTTTTATCTTCGACCCTGGTTGAACTCTTCTTGAATGGTACTAGGTATTCTATCCTAGACTTTTTTGGAAGCCTAACTGTACTAGGAACAATCTTCCTCTTTTGCTTTATTTTTGGAAGTTAAAATTTTAAGAATGGCTTACCATTCTAGCTACTCTTGTATAAGGTAAGGTTTTGTCCTCCTCTGTAACCTTTTGCTTTAAAAAAAAGAAGAAATTATGATAAAAAAATAAAAAATAAAATAAAATATATGTATATATATAACTAAAGTTTGATGGGAGGGGCAAATATATCCAAAAAAGTATGACGAAGGGTCTTTTTTTCTAAAAATACAAGGGCAAATATAGCCCTTTTCTCTTAATTTTAGAAATACTTATTTCTCTTAATTTATTCACTTATTATTAATATTTAGGGATAAGGGTCTGAAAAATACCTCAACTTTGGTCGGATTTGTTGTTGCGATACTAAACTTTCATGAGGACCTATTACCTCCCTAGACTATTTAATACCATATTTTAAACATATATATTTGCCCACGTGGACATAAAAATAATGCAAAATTATAAATAGTAATGTGTCCACGTGTGCACATATATACCTTTAAAATACACTATTAAATAGTTCAGGGGGTAAAAAAATATGGTATTAAATAGTCTAGGGAGATAATAGGTCCTTATGAAAATCCGATCAAAGTTGGGTATTTTTCAGACCCTTATCCCTAATATTTAAATAAATAAGAAAAAGAGTATTATATAGTAAATTGAACTCTAAATTAATTATAGGAGTATTTTTAGGATTCTTGTTTTCCAAAAATAAGAAGAATTGGGAGACTTAACATCTCTCTCTATATAAGAATCATAAATTGATTTATTGGAGTAGCATTGACACACCTACGTGATCATATTATAAACAATTATAAATGGCTGAAGAATTAGTTCTCCCCATACTCTGCGCCTCTCCGTTGCGTCGCATGTTCCTCCGTGCTTGGCCAATATTTTCATCTTTTTCATTAATAAGTTTAGGTACTTAGCCAGCATGCCAAACCTTGGTCCATTTGTAGGCTAGCTATTACGATATATATATATATATGTTGGCTTCTCTTTAGTTACATTCCCTGGTTATGCATCAGCCATGCGTTGCTCAATTTAGCTGCTCATGATTTCGATATCTTCATGTTTATTATCATCTTTGGTCTCTACGTAACTCATAATATTGTGATTCATTTTGTTATAATTTGGCATCGCGATATGCCTCTACGGTTGATGGGAGCCAAGGCAAAATTTATGATCGAGGTTATTCCTGTACTAACTCTAGCTACCTTGTATCACTTTTTGGAGTTCAATATTTGTGTCTACTATTAGGCTTAACTACATATTTCTATACCTTTGCCTACTTTATTCATGTAGCGTATGACGTTGGAGCGAAAGACGTATTATTGGGATTAGTAATGCAAATTCTTATTTATATTATGGGTGGAGAATTGTTAGTTATATTAGAGCTTTCACTTTGGGCTTCTGTGTTTTGTTATGTTTCTATAGATACGTAACGTATTGTGCTCCTCAAGTACCTGAGAAGCTGGAGGATTTGACCGTGTTTTTATAGTACCAGCTAGTGAATTAGAACTTGTTTGATCATCCTTTTATTTGTTTTCTCTCTATATATATAAAAATATATATAATATTTTATTTTTACTTTTGATTGAATAATTCAAGAGATGTTGGTTAAATTGAATTTGAAGTCAACTATACGTTGTTAATATTTATAATTACTTAGATTGTGTGTTAATACAAAGAAAACATTAATGGAAAAATATTTATAAAATCAAGTCTGCCATTCTCCTATTTATATAGCCTATTTGTCAATATTTATAAAATCAATTATATGAATTTATATTTTCAAGAAACATAAAAAAATTCATACAATGGAGTTATTTTTGTACAAAAATTAAAAATCTAGTTGAGATATTCCAATTATATCTTAATGGCAATTGAAACAAACAAGTAGCAATGATGTAAAATTTAGTATATTATGATATGATTACTATATTTATACTTAATTAATATTTTTTATAATATTTTAATTTAATATAAGGTAAAACGGTAATCCAACTTAAAGCTTTTCACTGCTTCTCTAAATCTTGACACTTATTCTATTAATCCAATTACATGAATAAATAATCAAAATCGAGTTTTAATTCTAAAGGTTACCATTTTTTTCTCAATTGACTTATAAATATTTTTGACTAATATTTCGTTTATCCATCTTTTATTTATTTATTTATTTATTTATTTATACTTCTATTGGATTAGCTTGTCCCATAGACTTGTGTATATATGTATGTATCTCATATATGAAGTTGGGTCGATGAATTATGGATACAATAAACTCTTGCTATATGCGAAATTATATATATATAAAAAAAGGTTTATCACAAAAAAAGTCACTTCGATTAATTTTTTAACCTCCTCGCACACCTCTTCTATTGCTTTTTAGTTTTCACAGTAATATTTTTTCTCGATTAAAGTACTTTTCACCTTTTGTCATTAGTAAAAATGGTGAGGGAACTTTTTTTTTTTTTTCAAACAAATGTTATGAATAAAAAAATTAGATCCGAGCATAAAATTTGAAACGGAAAATATAAAAACTCAAAACACTGGGTACATTTCATTGGCTTCCATGGATTGAGCATCTACAAGTTTATTTGGTTATACGTTATCATGCCATATGAAAGAAAAAAACTTTCAAAAAATAACAAAGACTTTGAAATATAATGAGGCAAAATAACTATAATTTGCTTAATTACATGATTCGTAGCTATATGTTAGAACACGTGAGAGGTGAGCGGGATTGGAAGAGTGATCAGGAGAGAGGCGAGCGAGAGATAGGGGACAGAGAGAAGACAACAGATGAGTGAGACGAATTATATTTATCAAACTTCGGTTCGGTTCTTCGGTTTTAGAAAAGTGTGCACCGTATACCAAACCAATCTAATTCGGTTTGGTTCAGTTCATTTTTTCTACATCGGTTCAGTTTAATTTGGTGTTTTTAAATCAATTTTTTGGTGTGAATGAAAAATAGAATGAGGACAAAATCAAAGTATAAGATACTTAAAATTTTAAAATTATGTTAAAGAATGATGTGTCTAGCCGTGAAAAACTTATTGTGCTAACTAAAAGACTATATTTGTCTTTATCAAGAACATTGCGTCTCCAACAACTTCTCGAGAAAACAAGTATGAAGACTATATTTGTCCTTTAAATAATGTGAATTGAATAAAATATGTTTGAGTTCCTCTTGAGAATTGTACATTTGTTGCTAGTTTGATTTTTTCATGAATGATTTAATTGTTAGTAGAATTTTTAATTTTAACTTTTAATAAAAGTTTGATTCTTTGGTGCATCGAATTTCTGAGACCCTTACACCGAACACCAAATCAAAAATAAAAAAATCAAAATTGAAGAACCAAAAACCAAAAAACCGAATTAATTCGGTTCAATTTGATTTTTTAATTTTCCGGTATTATGCCCACCCCATTTTTTGGGCAAAATTGTCCATTTATCATCAGAACTGAACCAACCATTAGTGGTAGGGTTAAAAATAGAATAATATAATATAAAATAATGCATAACAATCATACAAAGAGAGAGTTAAAGATATATATGTAGGTGGGTCCCAATTAATATGATCGATATTGCAAAATAAATCGAGTTTCTACAAAGTATTATATGTGTGATTGAAGAAATAAGAGAGCAAATAAAAAAAGAAAAAACCAACTATATTAAGGTACTTTGGTTTCAAAAGAAATAATAATATAAGACAAGAGTAAAAAAGACTATTTCAAACAAAATGAAATAACATAGGAGTAAAATAAATAAGGAGAAAATAGGGGGGGGGGGGGGGGGGGGAACAATTGAGAGACAAAGCATGTTTGGTCATGTGAGATAAAATGGTGATATGGTGAAATAGATATACGTATCTCTAATACACATAAGTTAGATTAGGTGAAATATTTTCAGATACATTGTATCCAAACATATAAAATTTGCATGTATTCGAAATACATTGACTCTCTTATTCGTCTCTTTTCTCTTTTCTCTCAACTTGCTTTTTTTTTTGTAAGTAAATATTTTATTTACTAAAGTGATCATTACACAACAATTTGAAGAAAGAAAAAACAGACTTGGACATCCTTGCTTCAAGCCTTACTAAAACATCACTTTCTAAACTTCTACCTCGACTGCTATATTAGGGGTAAACATTTAGTTCTCGATGTCTACTACCTGCCCTTTCTTGGTAGGATCCTCTTCCATGTATTTCTCTAATGATATGTCTAATCATGAACTCTTCACTTCTCTATTTGGATTGAAATATTCTGCAGTTATGCTCTGTCCACAAGTGATAGATGGCTCCTGCCAAACTCATCCTATATACATGTGCGTTATATTTCCTGCCATGCTAGCAGCTTATTCCATATTCCAGCAATAACCATATATTTATCAATGGAACTACAAAATAGCAACAAAAATAAAAATAGGCCATGAAAGTCCTTAAATTTCTCCAAGCCTTATATGTATGTATGCTCTTAACATTATAAATTGAGACATAAAATAATCATTCTAAGAGAAACAAGACAGCTAGTAAACCTGGTGCCTCCTCCACAAAAGGAAGAGGTGCCTTATAGCTTACTGTCTTCTTTTCCTTGTCCTTGCATTTGCATTCATCTGTGATCATACTAACCAAAAAAAAAAAAGTTAAAAAAAAACACAAAAAATATGGCTATATCAAATCGGTTACTGTCGTTAGTTCTCTTCTCGTTGATGGTTACTTGTGCATTCGCTGAAAAACCTAGAGGTGTTACTTATGATGGTCGTTCCATGATCGTCAATGGTGAAAGAGAATTGCTCTTTTCTGGTTCCATTCATTATCCTCGTATGCCTCCTCAGGTAATTTCAATATGATCACGCTCATTCTGAACCTATACATACGTACATTTGGTCATGTAACCACTTTATTATCATCAAATGTTTTCAGATGTGGCCAGACATTATAAGGAAAGCTAAGGAGGGAGGTTTAAACCTTATTCAGACTTATGTTTTCTGGAATATCCACGAGCCCGTTCAAGGCCAGGTAATTAACAAACATGTTCATTCATATATCTCGAATCATATATTTAATGGTTGTCGATGAATATGCAGTTCAACTTTGAAGGAAACTATGACGTTGTCAAGTTCATCAAGGAAATTGCTCGACAGGGCTTGTATGTCACCCTCAGGATCGGACCATATATCGAGGCTGAATGGAATCAAGGGTATAAATATACATAAATCTGTCTAAGTTGATATTTTGTTTATAATTTGTATAATGACTTGTTGATCATGATGGAACAGAGGATTCCCATACTGGCTAAGGGAGGTCCCAAACATCACCTTCCGTTCTTACAATGAACCATTCATCGTACGTATTCATAGTTTACAGATGAAAAACTTCAAAGAGTATAATTTATTTCAAATGAATATAGAGGCTTAATCGTTCTCTTAATTTGCAGTACCACATGAAAAAGTACTCAGAAATGGTCATTGATTTGATGAAGAAGGAAAAGTTGTTTGCACCTCAAGGAGGCCCTATCATCATGGCTCAAATCGAAAATGAATACAACAATGTTCAACTAGCTTACAGAGATAATGGTAAGAAATACGTCGAGTGGGCTGCCAATATGGCAACTTCACTATACGATGGAGTCCCATGGATCATGTGTAAGCAAAAGGATGCCCCTCCACATATCGTAAGTTTTATCTCGAAATAGGTTGATTACTTAAAATGTAAAAACAACATGTACATAACTCTGTTTTCGATTTTATTTTATTTTTTCAGATCAACACATGCAATGGAAGGCATTGTGCAGATACATTCAAAGGTCCCAATGGTCCTAACAAACCTTCTCTATGGACTGAAAATTGGACCGCTCAGTACAGGACATTCGGAGATCCACCATCACAAAGAGCAGCAGAGGATATTGCATTCTCTGTAGCCCGTTTCTTCGCAAAGAATGGAACTCTTACAAACTATTACATGGTACATATTGATATAATTTGTTAATTTTCTCGTAAACCTTAATTTGATCATATCTAAAACTAATTACATTCTATGTTTTCCAGTACTATGGTGGAACCAACTATGGAAGGACAAGCTCATCATTCGTGACAACTCGTTACTATGATGAAGCTCCTCTTGATGAGTTCGGTTAGTGTTGCTACCTTAAAAATTCTATGCACCATCGAGAGTGTAATATATGTTACAGAATAAATAATCTAATCGCGGTCAATATGTTTTCAGGTTTGTTTAGGGAACCAAAATGGAGTCATTTGAGGGATTTACACAGGGCTTTGAGGCTATCCAGAAGGGCTCTCCTTTGGGGAACTCCCACAGTACAAAAAGTTAACAGAGACATTGAGGTAATTAATTATAAAATATTGTAATTGATCATAAACAAGCTCTTCTATTAAACATTATTACTATTTTACAGATTACAATTTATGAGAAGAAAGGAAGTGATTGTGCTGCATTTTTAACCAACAACCACACAACTAACCCCGCGACAGTCAAATTCAGGGGTAAAGATTATTACCTACCTGAGAAATCCGTTAGCATTCTCCCCGACTGCAAGACTGTTGTCTACAACACTCAAACGGTAAACTTAACGTTTATTTGTGATGATACAAATGAAGCAATATCATTTGAAAACGCGCAATAACAATTCAATTTTTTTTTTTACAAACAGATTGTGTCTCAACACAATTCAAGGAACTTTGTGGCATCAGAGAAGGCAAAGGGTCTAAAATGGGAAAAGTACCAAGAAAAAGTCCCAACCATAAGTGAATTATCACTTAAAAACAGGGAACCTTTGGAACTTTATACTTTGACTAAGGATACCTCAGATTATGCTTGGTACAGTACAAGGTAATTACAATTAACATTTTTAAATCTATCTTAATTCATCATATTGAGTTTACTCTAATAGTGGAAATTGTTACATTATAGTATCAAATTCGATCGCCATGACTTGCCCATGAGACCTGACATCCTCCCCGTGCTACAAATCGCAAGTATGGGTCATGCATTAGCTGCCTTTGTTAACGGAGAATACATTGGTATGTACATTGTTAGTCATAGTCAGTTAAATTTCACTAATAACATAAAAATTCTTTACCTAATTACATTTGTTCATATTACAATTCAGGGTTTGGACATGGTAACAACATCGAGAAGAGCTTCGTATTCCAGAAGCCTATCGTGTTGAAGCCTGGAACTAACACCATCTCAATTCTAGCTGAGACAGTTGGCTTCCCGGTATACGTTTTCTTCCTCATAAGAAATCAGTACAATTTAACCGGTTATATGTTTACTAACAAGTGTTTATGAACGCAGAATAGCGGAGCCTACATGGAAAAGAGGTTTGCTGGACCCAGAGCAATAACCATTCAAGGTTTGATGGCTGGTACTCTTGATATAACTCAAAACGATTGGGGACATGAGGTATATGTATATATATCTACGATACATAATTATATTCGATCTTTAAAAAATATACTAATTGTGTTGGTCATTTAATAGGTTGGTGTATTTGGAGAGAAAGAGCAATTATTCAGTGAAGAGGGTGCAAAGAAAGTAAAATGGACACCAGTAACTGGTCCTACTAATGGAGCTGTTACTTGGTACAAGGTAAACACATTTCTTTATTAAATTGTTGATGAATAATTTTATTTATACTGACGATATATATAACGCAGACCACCTTTGAAGCACCTGAAGGCAACAACCCATTGGCTGTGAAAATGGACAAAATGCAAAAGGGTATGATGTGGGTGAATGGTAATAGCCTTGGTCGTTATTGGTCATCTTTCCTCTCCCCACTTGGACAACCCACTCAGTTCGAGTAAGTATATCAATCAATTAGTATATAGTAAATAGTTTCGAAAAGTGTAACATATTTAACGTGTGATATTTCATTTTCAGGTATCACATTCCAAGAGCTTTCTTGAAGCCAACTGACAATGTCCTAGTTGTGTTTGAGGAAACCGGTGGTAATCCAGCAGATATTGAAATCCAAACAGTAAACAGAGACACAATATGCAGTATCATCACGGAATATCATCCTCCAAATGTAAAATCATGGGAGAGATCTGGTACTAACTTTGTCGCGATAGTAGAAGATCTCAAAACAGGAGCACATTTAACATGCCCAGACGACAAAATCATCGAAAAAGTTGAATTTGCTAGTTATGGTAATCCAGATGGTGCTTGTGGAAACTTGATTGTTGGAACTTGCAATTCAGCAAAGAGTATGCAAGTTGCAGAAGAGAAATGCTTAGGGAAGAACTCGTGCACAATCCCAATTGAGAGAGAAATTTACGACGAGCCGAGCAAGGACCCATGCCCTGACATCTTTAAGACTTTGGCTGTTCAAATGAAGTGTGGGAACAAGAACTAATTAAGTAGGGCTTATAGGCTGAATGTTGGCTATGACATATAAATGTATATAGTAGAACTTCATGCCTTGTTTTCACAACTTCAATTTGTTTTTTTATATCAAATAAAACCGCTATTATTTCAGCCATATATCTCTACTCTTTTCAATTATGTTAAGGTTTGATTGCATTCACCAACTTCATAGTATTAATTTGATAACTTAAATCACTTTTTGTAACCTTTTATAGTTTGAATGTTTTCTGCAAGAAAATTAATGATGATGGTACATGGAAATTGTTGGCAACAATTTTCACCTTTCTTATTTCATAGCATGAAAAAATTAAAGACAAGAAACATGTACTAAAAAAAGTTGGTTCAAAATAATTGTTAATTTAGAAAATCAAGATATAATTGAGTATATTTTTCTCATTTTTCCCTTAGTAATAATTACTTCTAGAAGTAATAAACATTGACTTATTAACATATATATATAAGTCAAAACTACACCTCCTATTAATTTATTTTCTTAAAATAATTTTAAAGAATTATTTTTTCATTTAAAATCAACTTCATAACTACAACTCTTCATTTTCCTAACTTATCATCTTATGATCATAAATAAACAATAAATAATAAATAATAAAAATAAAAATTTATTAAAAGCAAAAAGCTCAAAAATTTAAAGTTGGGTTACCATTTTACTCCTATACTAAATAAAAAAGTTATAAAATATTTTATTAATTAAATATTAAATAATAATCATAAATTACTCTGTCATTTTTCCTTCACATAAAATAAGAGAAATAAAACTTCTATTAAATTAGTAAATATAGTAAGTATATATATAAGTGGGACCAAAATATGTTAGAGCGAAGGGCATCTATGCTCTAATTTTTGGACGGCAGGGGCACTAATGTCCCAAAAGTATAACAGAAGGTATCTATGTACCATTTACGATAGTTCAGGGGTATATTTGTTTTTTTCCCTAAATATAAATAAATAATAATATAGCAAATAAATGACCTAGATAAATTAAAAGACATGGAGTATGTGTATTCAATTTATGTAAATGCTTTATCTTTCGATTTCTAATGCAAAAAGTAAAACATCTCTTTGTAGTACTCCCTTCATTTCAAATTAATTGAATTGTTGAGACATTTTTAATTTTTCAAATTAACTTAATTGTTCAGTTTTCAAGACTACATTTAAAGTGTTCTTCCAATTTTGCCCTTCATTAGTTAGTAGTGGAATTAGTGATTAATTAATATTTAGTTATTTTAATCATAAATTTGACAATAATTAATAAAGGTAAAAATGGAAAGTTATACCTAATTCATGTCTTAATCTTCTTTTCTTAAAGGGTGTGAAACACCTCAAAAATTAACTTAATATGGAATGGAGG